>NC_069144.1:39625120-39848672 GCF_943734635.1 Anopheles cruzii | reverse complement strand
CAATGACGATGTCACCCACAACCGGTAATGAGCGTATCGTGACTTTGTAGAATATCCCCCCCGGTGCAAGGCAGTTGCAAAGTCCAGGTACGTGTTGCGCCGTTCCCAGGATAAACACCAGGACTATTTAAGCACCGGAACACCCGGTATGGGTGCGCATTCATTGAGAAAGCGTTCCGTCAACCGACGATACGAGCGTGTGGGTGTGACTGGCTTTGAGTGCCGCCAACCCGACCACGTGTGGGGATGTGGGGACCAACGTACGTCATCAATCGTCTCACATGATTTGCGCGCGCTATTAATGGACGGCCGGCCGGCAGAGGAGGTTTTGGAGGTGGTCATGGCACCTGTCTCCCGATGGTTCGCGGTAATCTATTTTTTGCCACGTAAACTTCGAACCACGCCCGGTTCGTTTACCACCGTATCGGGTGTGTCTGGCTAAGCTGGTGGTTGTGAGCGAATTCCTCCGGGGCATGATTCATCCGGTTTCGGCGGACTATTTCGAGGTTTGATCGGGAAGTGCATGCAACCGTGGCGATAGTGTCCCACGCAAGATTGGCCGTAAATGATGAAATGCCAAAGATACTAGATTCCAAAACACGGTCAATCGATAAAGAGTAGGCGTTGTCAGCAAAGACAACACAAAATGGCGCAGCTGGGTGACTCAGCTTTGGCGAATATTCACTAATGAATGTTAATTCATAGGCGACCGCGTTGCGTGCGTACGATCTAAAGGGCGGCGCAATTCGCGGTTTGGCGTGTGGCCGTCAATTCTGAAACCGAACCGAACGACGGTGGTCGAAAGTTGTCACCCCGAAGGTGGTGCCACGCTGCCGGCACGGATCAATTGATTTTACTGAGAGCTGTCAATTGTCGTCCCAACCAACATCCGATACAGGAGGCCGCGGCTCGTTCTGCGACGTTCTGTGACGTAACGGCTACTCTGGGATTCTGATGACGTGCGATGCGATGCGAAGGCATAGTAGGCAGTGGAAAAATACTTTCCAAATAAATTCTGCAAACGTCACCGGCGCTCGAGGTTCGGTTGCCATTCGCCGCCGCGCATCGATCGGCGCTTGCTCAAGGTTGATGTAATAAAATGCAATCGAGTTGGTTGAAATCAATTTGCGGAAAATGGAATACGACGCCACTGTGATGGCCACGGTTTTCGGCAGCTGGCTTACTAGGTCCAAAAATTACACTTTTTGTTACAATGCAGCTCTCGGGCATCAAAAGATCTCGACATTTATGGGATAATGACACAGAGTGGCGCCAGCGGTGCGTAATTCGTGGGGAATCCAATTAACCCATCTTATGACAGTAATATCGACGTGCCCGCCGGCACGTAACCGTCGTGTGTGCCTTTATCCCGGACGGACGACGACACTCGTACGTTTCTTCGCCGCCATCCTATCTTCGGGTCCGGATCGGTCACGTTCAAGTTTTCGGCACCGGGAGCTATAATTGAAGCATGGAGCTTCCAGCTCCGGCAGCTCAATTTGGTAAATTAATCATTGTTCCGTGATGCTGTTGGCGTGGAAATTTTTGCACATAAATTATGGTTATCCCCTCCCGCCGATCCCGCTTGTCTTCCATTTTAATACAAGATGGCAAGGCAAGGCAAGTGGTGATCATTCTTCAGCATCCAGCATCGAGGCAATGAGCAATTAACAGAGAGGTACTTCCCCGGTATCTGTGTGTGTTTCAACAAATCAAACTCCGAGTGCGCCTGGCGGGGCTATGCGAAAACGGGTACCGCAAAAGAACTGCCTAAAGGTGGATGGCAAGGTGACATTCATTTCACATTGAGTGATTTATTCGCTATCATTGTAATGACGTGTGCATCATCGCCCAGCAGCGTAATATCATTCCGGCTGTAACACGCAATCTGTTTATCAATAACGCGCTGCGGTGTATTATAAAAATCTTTTGTATTTCTTCTGTAGGAAGTCCTCTTTTCTTTCTTAGTAAAACAAACTGGGCCACAGACTCTAGACATCGAATCGGTATCTCAAAAAAGTTGGCTGCCCGTGACGGCCTAATTCTTCGTCCCCGTTTCGCCGATTCGTTCGAGGAAAGCTGTCATAAAGTATGCTCTTTGCTGTGAAAATAGTATTTTGCTCCCCTTACCACACCGAAAAAGAACGCCATCTTGCCACACGCAGTTGGCAAAATTCGGACCTTCATCAGGCGAACCGGCCTGTGTTTGTTTTCGTTTGCGTCGAAATTCATCTCGCGCCCACTGATCTAGTATTGGCTATTTATATTTCCAATTTACCGACGGGGAGCACTCAAGTGTAACCGGGGGCGGCGTAGGATGACAGATTTCGAGCTCGTCGCTCGTCCCCACGGTCCACGGATCGTTGGTGCGCGAAAAGATTGTCGGGATGCCACATTTCGCTGCGCACTAGTAATTATTGCGCTCCAGGATCGCGAGACGCCGCTTCCGGTTGGCCGTTCCGACGTGTGTCGACAAAATCGTAAGCAAAAAAACACAATCTTTTTTTAAGAGAACGGCCTGGAGGTGTGTCCTTTGTGGTGACACACACACACACATGCAGATACGGTTCGCGTAGCCGTAGTGACGACCCTGACCATGGCCACTCACTGACGCGCGCAGCAGAACGAACGGCTCGGGGCGAGGTTAAGCGGAGGCAGCACAAGCGGAGGCAGCGCAAAGCGCTACGAGGCCGCGATCGTCGCGATCATCGCTCCGCAACACGTGACACGTGTTTTGGTCTTATTTAGCGGGCGGCGAGCGCACTGGCGCCATTTCAATCACTCCCGCTCACAGCGTGCCGTGTGACTCCTGTGAGCAGGAAGGTCGGCAAGAAGAAATGTGGCAAATTGTTACAGTCATTGACAGCGGCCACCTTGCCAGAGCGCGGTCACTGATCGGCGATCAGTGTAGATGCGCAGTAATGTAGGCAGCCGCAGACAGCAGCAACAGCTCCTCGGTGGCTGACCACACAAGGAAGTGGCGGCGTTAGCATGCTCCTCGGCCACACTGGTACACTCCTCAGCCCCTCCGATTGCAGCAACCGAGCAGTGTGCAATTAAAATGTTGTTTTCGTACGTTCACCCTCTCCCGGGTCGCTCGGTGATCACCTGTGATCGGATCTGGAGCACCGGTACGAGATGCGCATTACGTTGCGCATTAGATTTTGCGCACCTCACTCATTGCTTACACCACGCGGAAGAGTCCTTGAGCGCGCACCGGTGTTAGTTACACACTCGGACCAAACCGCCGGGCCGAAAAGACGTAGCGGAGCTTACGGCGAAGAACCGCAACCGGCTCGGTGGCAAAGACATGGTGAATGTTTTGTTTTTGGGACCCCCTCTCGATTTGATCCTAAGATCTCGATACACCCCGGGGCCATCTTGTCAACCTTCAACCCGGCGGCCCGGTGACCATTACGCGGATGTGTGTTTCTATTTTGCGCAAACATCGCTCAAACGTGTGCGACATTGCTGGTCGGGTCGTGATGAGTAACAACCGAAAATGCGTGAACCGGAAATGTTTGACCCTGGACATGTTTTGAAGCGAACCGATAAAAATAGAACGATTAGCGGTACCTGCTCGGCCAGGACAAAAGTGCCGCCGGGTGGCGTCTCCCGATGTCTACGAAGATGTCTTTTTGAGACTGCCGCTCTGGCGCGTGATCTGACGTGAAGATCTCAGATGAACCTCTTTCAAACAGCTACACTCTGTTTATATGGTATGGTTCAAATCATACTTCATTGGCCGGCCAGCAAACGGCCATTGTCGCAGCCGTCCCGGCAAACAATCAGTGGTGGCCGTCCTTTCGCAAACCAATGCAAAAATCGTTAACCGCCGGTGATGGCTGTGTTGCGTTAAAGGCGGCACTCTTAAATTGTCGCTGACGCCAGACGCCCAAATAGTGGTGGCGTCGCGTCCATCGGTCGCGGTGGTCCGCGTTCGCGACTTCTCTCCCCTGACGCCACAAATTGATTAGTGCTCTCCGCAGCTATTACAGACCCGGCTCCTGGGGACCGTGACGCCGTTTTGTCAATCGATACCATCGATCGCGTAGATGATAGCAGCGCGCGATGGTATCAATTTTGAAATTGGTTTGCTATCACTTCAGCGGGGGGAGACCGTTTCGAGATTTCGGACCAATTGGACGCCACGGTTGACAGAGCCGTGCCCCCTTTCGTCAATTGCCAATTGAGACTTCCCGATTCGAACCATCGTTTGATTTGCTGCTCGCGAATCGAGGTCCGTTTCTCTGGTGTGACGCAGAGCACGTTCGCACCGTGACCGTGCACTGTTCTGGCAAAAGAAAAATGGGAACAACAAGAATGTCTCCTTGTGGTGCGTTGAGTGGGGGTCACTGACAAGCATCCTCGAATGTATCCCCCCAAAAGGGCACCAGAGAGGGATTCAATACTTTGTTTCAATTCTGCGTTCAATTTGGTGGAGAACGATCGACTCATCCAGCAAAGTCCTGGTTCTTGTTTAGTAACGGAAATTATGCGGAAGCAATTACAAGAACCAACGTGCGCCAGGCGTTAGGCGTCGGATTTACGTCAAATGGTCGGAAGCACGACTTCCGTGTGGGAATATCCAGCCACTCCGTCGTGATTAATTAATTTTCTATGCACAATCCGGGTGCACAGAGATGAGACATTAATAAGACCGTTTTCTTCACCGTACGATATTGATGCGTATTATCGAAAAGATCACTTTCTCTCCGTTCATACTGAATGTAGATCGTTGTCGTTGTCCAACTTGTCTTGAACACCCATAATGGCCATCACCAATCGCAACATGTTGTTGGTTTTGCGTCATTCTCGGCGTGCAAACTCTTCCGACGAGCGTCCCACGCTGCTGCATACCGATGAATGAATGCTGCAATGAATGGGGCAAATGAGGTGTTTTTGTTATTGGCTTCTATCATTGGTTTGTCCTTCTTCCTTACGGCACATGCAATAAAGAGAAAGCGAAGCATGTTTTGCGCTGAGTTCTTGCACAGAAATGTTATTTTCTTCGAAAGTTGTTGACCAAAAATTAATCAAATCCATTTGAAACAGTGACGCAAATCCAAGCGGCGGTTGATGCAACGGGGGTCGGAAAGAACTCGTCGGATTCGAAGAATGTTTGCGTCTTGCACAAGAAACACCCGTGGCACGCGCTCTCTTAGGTTAAGTTTAATTTTACAAATTGAGGCGAATATCAAACGAGGAGACTTCATGGTGAAACGATCATTGGGGAGCATTTTAAAATATCGCTTTTCTTGTAGAACGCGTAACTCTTTCGTGTTGTCTCTTGTTCCACTCCGATTTTAGGTATTCGATTGTGATCGGCGTTTGAAGACAAATGGAACCAACGAAATTCAAGTTCGGATTGATACAAAAACGTAGTGCCAATGGCCATGCTTAAGTTTTCGTTGTTTAATAAATAAAAAAACAGGCGTCTCGGTATTTCCCGTCAGCTATTCCATCCGCAATTAGTCAGCGTGCCGCTTATCGGCGGTTATCTACCATCTGTTTCGTGATAACATTCCGTGCCGTGTGTCTGATTGTCTGATGCTATTTTTCCCTTATTTACAATGCTTACTTTACTTATTTTTGCTTACTACAATGTCCATTTTCGCTTCCTTCCAGATGCGTGTCTGCGGTGTCAGGCGGAAAGCAAAAAGGACACCCTTGGGCGACAGGACTGCGTGGTCGTCTGGGGCGAGTGTAACCACTCGTTCCATCATTGTTGCATGTCCCTGTGGATCAAGCAGAACAACCGGTGTCCCCTGTGCCAGCAGGAATGGTCCATCCAGCGTATGGGCAAATGAAACGGTCTACATCGCGTCCACATCCATCGACAGCACCTCTCCTGGGAGTTTTAGCGAGGACAGATCTGGTTGATCGAACAGACCTCGTTCTAATAAAAGCCACACCAACAAAAAGACAGACTGGTGAAACAGACGTACACGATCGGATTCTCGTCGTGCTGTTTTATTAGATTTTAACAAATAAATAAATGTCCCAAACCCCCAAACAGCGCCATCGATTGCACCGAAACTGTATCACTTTAATCGCTAATAACCCTGTTGCGAGTTGGGCCAATGGAACGGGCACGGAACCCTTCTTCTACACGGTGGCCGGAATGCTGTAGCGTACGTACTTGTCCACCTGAAAGTCGTCCTCCCGATAGTCCTCTTCCACGACGAATACTTGCAGAAAGTTGTCAAACTCGTACTTGCGCTTCGTGAACACGTCCGTCAGCTGCAGGTTCGAGATTACGATCAACCCCAGCCGCACCGGACACACGGTTAGGGGGAATTCCTTCATCTGACCCGGTTCCAACGCACCCAGCGCGAACTCGGTCACCCCGCTGTAACCGCAGCCCGGCTTCGCCTTCGTGTTGAGGCTCATCAGCAGATCCATCGACCGTTCGCTCGTGTTCGTCACGCGACACCGGAAGCTGAAGCCCTCACCGATGCGCACCGTACTGTTGGCTTCGATCACGATCAATCGTAGGTCGCTGTACTCGAGGGGCTGTCCCAAAAAAACGGATGGAAAATTTGAAATGATCGGAAAGGAAAGCCTGTTTCGTTCTCCACTGTCTTACACATCGCTGCAGCTGGCTGGTTTGCAGACGGCCACGTTCGCCCAGATTCGACCGCCACACGATGTCCAGTTTGCCGATGTTGTTCGCTGCCTTCAGAGCGTTCGGATCGCGTGCGATCTCCGGTATCGGTCGGATGCAGTACAGAAACTGGCAACTGTTCTGCGGTTGTAGCATCGTTTTCGAGGAGAAAACCGACTCCCCGGTCGATAGAGTGTTCAATGATACCACCGTGTACTGCTCCGAGCTTTCCAGTTCCACCTTCTCGAGACAGATCGGCCCAACGGTGATGTTCTGTATCTGCGCCTCGAGATACACGTCATCCGTTTCCGCGTTGTAGAACTTGGTTTTCACGTCCAGTGGTTTGACCACCTGGAATTTGAAAAACTTCCGAAACGACTTCTCCAATCCGGCCGGCGTCATGTACGATACTTCGCACACCAAACTGCAAGAACCCAAACAGAATATTACCCAGATGCCGCTTGCGCTGGCTCGGAGAGGCCGATCGTACTTACATGTGCGTTCCGATTTCCTTCACCTCGTGGTGTATCACATCGTCCATCGTTTCCTCCGGATTCAGCGTAACCGGGCCCGTCTTGTCGGCGTGAATCGGCAGGCTAAGGCGATTGTTGTTCGACTGCAGATCGGCTTTTACCGATACATTCGAAACCGGGTGCGAGCGGCAGTTGTGCACGCACACGTAGCTGGAAAACATTTCCCCGAGGTAAATGTTACCGAAGCTCTGCGGCAGCAGCATAAACTGGCCGGCGGTAATCGTCTCACAGTCCGCCACCGAGGTGGCATCGTTTTTAATGATCTTTTCAAACGAATGCTGCGGTAAATCCTTCGGTTCGGCCGTCAGCACCTGGGGACTGATGAGGGTTGGGCGCGTCAGGCGCATCACTGAAAATAAGCATGCGAATCGTAAGGAGCTGGTCGAAAACGCGAAAGGTCAACCCGTTAATTAGGCGTACCCTTAAGGGCAAGCAAATGTTCCATCGGGTCCGCCATGGCTTGCTGTGATATTTTTCCGGTGTAATCTGTTCACTCGACTCCGAATACTACTTTGGAAAGGAACGTAAACAGTGGCTCGGAGCTGTCAAAATCGAACGTCAGCTTCCTGTGGTATTTTGTATTTAAATTTTATTTGCGTTTTGTCTATTCTTATAAAATTAAGATCATATTTGTTTGTTGGCAAGAAAAAACCAATGTCAACAGCTCAAACCACTTTCAAATGAATTCACAAAACTGCTTCCCAGACGCATTTTCACATAAACAAAACGGCTGTTCGATTGGCAACACTGCTGCTGGGACACCCAGAAAAAGGGCTACATTCACGCAACTGTCAAGCTTGTTTTGGAAATGACAAACAACGCGACGCTCTAATATTTTTGCATTGAAATTGTTCTTTAATTTCACGAAATGGATTCCAATTCGCCGCCCAAGAACGATCACCCGATGGAGTGTTCGACTCCCATCAATGCCGATATGCTGAACGACCAGAAACGTCGCAGGTAAGTGCAGAACCCGTGATCAAGTGTGCATTGACGCCCTAAGCGTTCCCGCTTGCTTTGTTCCGCATCCCTAGCTCGTCCCGATCGATCAAAAGGAAACGATTCGACGATGAAATTGTCGAGTTTAGCATGAGCACTCCGATTCAGCAGATCAAAAACGTTGGCAACCGATCGCGAACGCTATCCCAATCGGCAACCACCTTCGGAACACCGGCTCCACCGCCACCACCACCACCACCGTCAGCACCGACCGTATCGTCGCCACCGGGCACAACGGTGACGACAACCGAATCGCCAACAATCGTTTCAACGGAACCGATCCAAATGGTGGACGCCTTACCACAAACGCCTCTCCCAGCGGTGGTGGCCCCAGCGCCTCCGGTACCGGTAGCTTTGCCACCGCCGCCGGCACCGAATCCAGCCACCAGCATTCTGCAGCAGCTCAACTCGAACGCGTCCGTAAACGAAAAGAAGCGCACGCTGAAGAGCAGCAAGAAAAACAAGAAGAAAAGCACCATCCAACAAGTGGCCACCAAGGATCTCGGACGCTGGAAGCCGATGGACGATCTCGCCCTCATCACCGGCATCCTCCAGACGAACGATCTGCGGATGGTGCACCGTGGCACCAAGTTTTCCTGCAAATTCACCATCCAGGAGATGCAGGTCCGCTGGTGTTCGCTGCTGTACGAGGAACCCATTTCGCGCATTGCCGTCGGGGCCATGCGCAACCTGCACCCGGAGATGGTGAAAAGTGTGCAGAGCAAGGCACTGTTCTCGCTGGCCGAAGAGGAACTGCTCGGAACGATCAAATCGAACGACAACCCGACCCACGATACGTTCCAGGAGCTGCTGGACAAACACTCGTCCACCTTTTACGACGCACGGACGCCCAAAGCGCTGCAGAGCCACTGGCAGCTGATGAAACAGTACTCACTGTTGCCGGACCAATCCGTACAGTCGCTGCCGAAGAGTGACAACATTCTGAGCTTCTCCGATGCCGAGGACCTCATCAACGATGCCGAGCTGGCCGAGCCGCGTGACGAGGCACTGGAAACGGAGCTAACGCTTGCGGATCGGAAGAGCAAAAAGGAGATTCGCAGCCTAGAGAACGAGCTGAACCGGTGGAGTGTGTTGGTCGATTCCCTGACGGGCATTGGCTTTTCGCCCGACTTCGACAGTCAAACGTTGGCCGTCATCCGGGGGCGCATGGTTCGGTTTCTGATGCGCTCGCGCGAGATTGTCCTCGGTCGTACGACGAAGGACAGCACGGTCGATGTGGATCTGTCGTTGGAAGGGCCGGCGTATAAGGTGTCCCGCAAACAGGGCACCATCAAGCTGCGCTCGAATGGCGATTTCTTTATCACGAATGAAGGCAAACGGCCCCTGTACATCGACGGACGCCCGTTACTGTGCGGCCACAAGACGAGGTTGAACGATAATTGCGTGATTGAGGTGAGTAAGCAGAACACATTAAACCACCATTGGCCATCGAAACACTCACGGCGTGCCTTTCTTCCTACAGATGTCCAATTTGCGCTTTGTTTTTCTCATCAACCACGATTTCATCAATGCGGTGCGGCAGGAGAGTGCCAAAATGAATATTCCTCTCAATTGAAGTGCGGCCTCGGGCTCCGGCATGGTGTCGTATGCGGCAAGGATTGAAATAAACATTAACCGATCATACCTGTGTCTATGTGTCCACAAACATTCAGTACAATAAAGCCGAAACCCAACGGATATTTGGGCCCTTTAAACTGTGACTATCTATCGACAAAACTATCCGAGTTTTGCTGAAATGTACCCAGATTTTGTATGGGAGCCCCTCTCCTCGGACGTGTTAGAGGGGCGCAATGTCCTGCATTCACTGTCCGGTATCACAAAACTACGGTGTGCAAAATTGCATGCGGATTGCTTCAGTAGTTTTGGAGAAATACCGGAACATACGACGGGCTTCCGAAAAAAATGAGCAATTGTTGAAAAAATCTGAACCCTAAAACCCCGAAATTTGACTAGGGGAGCAGGAGCGACTGGTAGGTAGCACCAGTGCAAGCATTGCGGGACCGGAAAATTGCACCAAAATATATTTCGGTGTCGGCTATTTCTCCAAAACTACCAAACCAATCCTCGTGAAATTTGGCACAGCGTAGTTTTGTGACACCGGACAGTGAATACAGGGGCATTGCGCCCCTCTAACACGTCCGGTGAGCGGGGCTCCCATATAAAAGTAACGTAAAATTCAATGTAATTCGCGTTGTTTTCGAACAAATCGTACCAAATTCTGCAGTTGGGAATTTTGGGGAAGTGGAAATGTTCTGGTAAATGTTTGAAACCCCTCAGATAATCCAGAAAAGAGAATGAAATAAAGCGCGGTGACGCACACCGGGAACAGCTAGTTTTCAATATTATTTTATTACATGAGACAGCAAATCGCATCGACCTCGAGCGGAGTTGCGAAGCAAACAGGACCGCAAAGCCCGGCAACCTTCTCTACGGGCATATCAAGTAACTTATCAAGTAATTTGCAGAAAATTTTTCTCTTTTCGTCCCCTCGCGGGGAACCGCCGCTTATTTTTTGCTTTCACCATCCTTATCCTTGTCCGACTGCTTTTTGTCTTTGTTGAGCGAACCGACGGCGTTGCGGACCGCTTCCGAGTGCGGATCGACGCCGGGCAGATTTTCCAGCACGCTCATCAAGTAGGCCGGCGACACGCCTACTATTTCGATCTCCTCCTCGTCGACCTCCATCGGTGTGTCCTCTTGCTTCTGCCGCTTGGCTGGCTGCGAGATCGGTTCCTGGGCGTCCTGCATCGACATTTGCATCGCGAACGCAATCTGTTCCTCCTCGGTCATGTTGGCAAAATCCGGCATCGCATCGTCCGGCATAATTTCGGTCGACAGTGCCAAAGCCCGCTCGAGCATCGCTTCCTCCGAGTGGGGTTCGCTGGTGCGAGCAGCACCACCACTGCTGCTACCGGCCACCGCTGCACCACCTGCCGCCGCCGCACTCGCACCCACTGCAGTGCCGGCCTCGGCACCGGCGGTGCCCGATCCGCCACTCTCCGCCGCACTGTTAGCCGTAGCTCGTCGTTGTTCCTCTTCCTGGCGCAAGCGTTGCTCCTCCATGGAAACGCGCAGAGCCAGCGCCAGCTCGGGATCTTCGTTCGGATCGACGCCAAACTCGAAACCGGCACCTCCGAGTCCCGCTCCGCCGCTACCATCTTCGCCCTGTATGATGGGCGACGATAGGAGCGCATCGGAGAACACGGAACCACGCGGAACGCACACCAAGTGCGATCCAGTTCCATCCTTGCCATTCAGCACGTTCACGAACGCCGTGAACGTGTCGTTGTTCTTCTGATGGTCACCGAAGCTGACAATGTCCACGTTTACCTTCTCCTTCTTCAGCTTCTTGGCCAACTTTACCAGCTCGCCCTCGTCGTGTACCACCGGAGAACCGACAAACACGACAATGCGCATCTTATGGTTCTTGCCCTGACGGTGCTTCAGCACCAGATGTGCAATGCGCAATCCCGTCATCAGATTGATGTTGCCGTCCGGATTGACCAGGTGCAGCTTCGAAAGAATTCGGCCAACGTCGCTCGTCAGCGTTGCCAGCACCTCCGTTGTGTTGGAAAGCGTCATCAGCCCGACATTGTTCTCCGGGTTCGAGCGAACCTTCGACAGGCACACCAAATTGACGCCATCCTTCTGTGCGTTCAGTCGCGTCGGAAAGTAGTCTCCGTTGCGCTGGTAATCGCTATTGTCGAAACAAACCATCGTACTTTCGAGCACCATTTTCGCTCGGATCACTTTCTGGTTTCCTGGTGCGCAGATTGCTTTGTTGTTGGTGCTGCTCACTACCTTCGAAGAACGGATTTGAAACGAAATTGTGAAAAATGGCTAAATCCATCAAGCAGTGCGACCATTTATCCATTACCTTAGGGCTACGCAACTTGGAATTTCACGATAACAATACACGAAACCTTTCTTCTTTCCGATCACGAAAATACAGATTGTTTCGAACGCAAATTGCTTCGTAATGTCCGAGAATGACGTTTCAACTTCACGACGTTTGTCATCTGTCAAATGAGACTCATCGCTACCGAAAGGAGACGTTCCCACAGGGTGTGTTATGTATTCGCTCTGGACCACTTTGTTTTGAGAAAAGAAATGTACTTTTCAATCAAAGCAAATCAAATTAGCCATTTAATCAAATGACTCGATGAAATCCCAAGCACCCTTACCCAAATTTCAGATGTTGGCAATTAAAAATGAACGTATCTTCTTTCCGATTAACACATATTAATATTTGACTGTTCTACACGATAATGGTATAGCAAGAGGCGCGCCCTATGCTTCGGGATGCTGCTTACAGGCGGACCCAGGACATGGATGAACGGATGCGCATGTAGTCCGGCAGGTTCTCGACCGGTCCGACGGCTGCAACAGCTGGGCAACGATCGAAAATGTACTTCATCGCCACATTGCGTACATCGCCAGCCGATACGTTTTCGATGCGCCGCTCAAGCTCGTGCAGTGGATCGCGGCGTCCTTGGCGCAGCACCTGACGTCCGATGTCCTCGCAGATGCCCCGCGGCCCTTCCAGGTCGGCCAGCAGGGTCGTCTTCAGCTGACGTTTGGCGCGCTCAACCTCTCCATCGGTGACCATCGTGCAGAGACGCATCCACTCGTTCTGCACGTTGAACAGCATATCCTCGCAGGCCAGCGGGTCGCACACGAAGTAGATACCCCACAGGCCGGTGTCGCGGTAGGTCAGATTGAACGACTCAAAGTTGTGGCTCAGCTTGTCGTGGGCAGAAGCGACGGCCAGCTTCGAGGCGCTATTGACGCCAGCGCCGTGCGAACGATCCCACGAACCGATCAGCGAGGCTGCGACGGACAACGGCAAAGCATCCGACTCGTTGACACCACAGCCTTGTACGGCCACCGCAACATGAGCCAACGGCACGGAATCGTCGCGGACGCGCACTTCCGAGCCGGTGTAACGTACGGGCGAAAGAGCCGGCGCCTTACCGTCGAACGTTGTTCCCACTTTGCCAAGGTGCTGCTGGGCCAGCTTCTCCAGCTCGGTCTGACGGACGTCTCCGGCCACGGCCAACACCATTCGTGGTGCCTGGAAGTGCGAAGCGACGTACCCGCGCAGATCATCGCGCTTGATTCCGCGCACGTTAGCGGTCGGGCCCCACACGCTATTGGCAAGGGATGTACCCTGATAGGCGGTGGCGTGCAGGTGGTCAAACACCACGCTGCGCAGGTTCTTGGCCGCCACTTGCTCCATTTCACCCAGTAGCACCTCTCGGGCACGTTTTACATCACCATCGTCGAGCTTTGGGTTCTGCACGACATCAGCCAGCAGCTCGACGACCTTCGGGACATCCTTCGATAGGCAGCGCGCCTGAAATACGGTCTCTTCACGACCGGTCGTTGCGTCAACACTGGCCCCCAGGCTCTCCAGTTCCTGCTCGAAGGCCGACTGCGACCGCTTGGTCGTACCCTTGAAGGCGACATGCTCGAAGAAGTTGGCCGTCCCGTTGTTGTGTTTGTCCTCGTAGCGCGACCCCGCATCAACGTACAGACCAACGGTGGCCAGCTGCGTGGGAAGGGTTTCACTCGCCACGCGCAGACCACTGTCCAGTGTGGTTACCTCCGTAGCTGGTTCGTTCGAGAGAGCCGACTTGAAGGCAGCGGCGTACGACGAGGCCGCACGCGCCCCGACCAGTGCCGGGCTTCGAAGGTTGGCGGAAATTTTCAACAGCGATGCCATTTTGTGTCCCCTTTTCTGCACAACCCGGTGGACTTTTCGACTCCGTTCGCTGCGCTCGTGAAAATCTGCTGTTACGACAAACTTTTCGTGTTATCGTAGGATTTTTTGCACTTTTTTTTCTTCTCGCTCAACTGTCACGGACGGATGACAGCAGATCGAGATTCGTCAGCGACTCTGTTACCAAAGGGATCGCAGGGGGCTATCTACTGTGAAAAAGGACTGCATTTTTAACGTATTCAATAAAATCAGTTTCACACGGCAGTTGATTTGTCGGTAAAAAACGACGCTAAGTTTAATATGTTTGGCCATTTCATTGCCGATTTATGAACAAATTTACAACAAATTTACAGGTAGATCAGCACGGTTCACTGGTGGGTGGGCGAAAAAAGCTAAGTACGTGCCAGCCGTTGGGGGGATCATCCTAGTTCAGCAGAATGTTTTTCGCCACAAACCAGGATCTGTATTACACAAATTAATGATATCATATTTCAAGCCCATTTGCCAAGTTCGGAAACATCCATGCGTTTTAGTTGTGCCAATCAATTCCTATAGATCCGTTTTCTTGTTTTGCCGAGTCGACTCTTGTTCCATTCACTTCTGTATCTACCATTTTTGCGCCGGATGCGTTCAGGATGGCGAATCCTTCGCACATCTCCTTGCCAATTCGCTAAATTTCCCACTGGACCCTCTTTTGCGGACTGCCACTAAGATGGTAAACGCGAGCCACGGACGTAGAGCGCACAAAACGAAGAAGAGAGAAGAAACAATCGGATAAGTTCAGGTGATGTTCCTACGGTGGGGGAGGCAAACAACATCAATAAAACCGCAATGTGATCAACCCCGTACGCATCCTGCGCCGTTTCGCTTGCGAGGAATGCACAGACGTTAACCAACTTCCACCGCCACAATGCGTGCAATGCATGACCGTTACGTTGAAGGCTCAGGTAGTTGTCGGTCGTCTTACTGGATCAACTATTTCCGGTTTGCTTTTCAACCGTATTTTTCCACTAAATGCTACACACAACTGTGATAAAGTAACGCAATCTAATGACTGAAAAAAACGTTGGTGAAAGATGAAAGCAGATTGAGTTCGAAAGCCATACTTACGCAAAATTAAGTACTACTACTGTCAACTACTACGACATGCATTCTTCTGCGTAACTATAAGTACGAAGATTAAGTAACTTGAACAAACAAAAGTTTAGATCCAAGCAAGCTATGAGCTACCGTGGATTAACGAAAATGCTGAATGTGATGAAAAAGATTCGATTGTAAGATGTGTGACATAAATAGCCTCTCTCTTGGCTGAGTAAGATGAGTATGCTTCGAATGAAATGCACTGGATGAGTCGCTTCCTGTGACCAATGTTGCAACGCACCAAAACACGTGCCACATGCGAAAGTGTGAAGAAAAGTTGAAAGAAAAAATGGTGACAACAGCAACGCTTTACATGTCCAAATCTTCGGTAGATTCGGCTTCCCGGAGCAGCAACCGTTGCTCCGATTTCTTCTTGTTCGGTAGCTTCTTCACCGTGCGCCGATTCCGTACGCCATCCTCTTCGTCCATCATTCGCAGGATGGTGGTCTGAAAGGCAATTGCAAAAGTATTCAAATTTAAAAAACCCGTTGACGCTCTCCGGTGGGCAACCTGTACCTGGTCGGAGCAATCCATCGGAGCGACGGAAATATCGCGCACAGCACGGAAGTTACCGCAATTGTTCAGATGCTCGTTCTCCAGTCGAAAGTAGTTCCAGATGAAGCGCCTAAAGACCTCTAGCGGGCTGAGGATGGACACAATGATTTCACGATCGAAATAACCCATCTCGATGAGGCTCATCGAGAGCGTCCAGCCGAAGCGCAGGATAAGGTCTTCGACGATGGCAAAGTAATAGAACCACTGCAAGATTCGAGTTAATCACAACGGCCTCTTACCACACCACAAGTCACCGTCGTACTCACATTCGCACTGTAGACAACTTCATCGCGCAGAAATTTATTATCACTCGACTTCGAATCGAACAGACCCCAATCCATCTTGATGTCCCAAGTGTAGGCGTAGCACGACGAAACGATGGAGGCCACGATCCACAGGTAAAACCACGGATTGTCGGTGCTCTTGGCGTACTGGCCACCGGTGGCTTGCGTGATGGAGGAAAAGATGACCACGAAGAAGGAGGTCGAATACTTGGCGGCGTTGGCAAGATGTGGATGGGCTTCGCGGGTGTCGCGAAACCGGCGCAAGCACTGCGCCATCCGGAACCACGCCGGCAGCATGGCGACGATCGGCCGTATCCACAGCGAATTGTCGATGCACTGGTTCGGGTTCTCGGCATGGTTCCAGTTGCTGATTGTCGAAAAGAAACACAGACAGTACTGCAAATCGAGAAAGGCCGGCACAATGCTGTTCAACTGATCGGCCAGCCAGAAATCGGCAAAGTTGACGTAGAAAAACGGTGCCAGCACGATCCGGCTCAGAATGCGCAGCGTCCAGAAGCGCGCTTCGTGACGGAAGGTTTTCGTCGGGTTCAGCAAAAACCCTGCCATTAGCAGATATAATAGCAGCGGGCTAAGGTACGCCGGAATGGCGAGTGCATCGGCGTACAGATAACCGAGAACGCTCATCGTCCAGACCACGCCAAAGATGGATGCCAGTTCCATGATGTGCTGCTCGGACAGATGGTTTCTGGGGTCCAGTTCGAAAATCAGTACATGGTTCACGCCCGACGAGCGCCACCCGTACACGTTGATGCCCCACAGGAACATAAATTCTACGATCAGCAGTGGCCCGCGGTAGAGCCGGAAGGCGACAATCCAATCGGCACGCTGCACGTGAAACATAGCCGACAGTGCGACGGCCACGCACAGCACGACGAGCGATCCGGAAAACAGTCCCACCTTGAAGGTGGTCCACGGGCTTTGCTGCTCGCCCAGTGGCGGCACCCGGAGCCGCTTCATGGCCCGCTGCCGATCACCACCCTCGATCTCGTTCGTCACGATATTCTCCGTCTCGTGGATCAACCGATCGATGTCCTTGTTGACGTAGAAGTGGGCCGACTCCACGTGCTCGGCCCGCCACCGTGCCCCAAAGTCGACGTTTAGCAGCTTGTCGTGTTTCTTGAGAATCTTCCGGAAGCCGGTAAAGTTGAGATTCTGGTAGTTTTGCAGCAGGATCAGGCTGAGGTAGAACTCGCTGAATGCGAGCTTCAGCTCCTGGATCTTGCGCACCGACACGTTCTTCTTGCGCAGTAGATTCTTTTTCATCATGTGCAGATTGTCCTTTTTCTTTTTCGTGTTTTCCTCCATCTCGAGCGTCTCGCTCAGCTCCGTCCGCAGGTTGGCAAACTTGCGCGTCGCTTCGGCGAGCTTCTCTGTAATGGCCGCAAACGATTATTCAATTTCGCTACCTTTTTACTGAAAATGGAAGTCACCTACCGGAATAGAACGTGTTGATTTTGGCCAGCTCGCTGTCGCAGTACAGGAAAAACTGTTCGTCGAACTTGGCAAAGTACCGCGTCAGAACTTCGGGATCCACCAGCTCGGCCGACGGCGATTGCTCGACGGCGGCGTACAACTGCGCCTTCATCTCCTGCAATGGGTAGCGTATCAAATTTAAAAGAGCTGCAAAGTGTTAACATGATTCTTTTTTAGGTGTTCCGCAAACGGGACCCTCAGTTGTGTAATCAATGGAAACCGGTCACATCTACCGATCGAGCCTCGCCGACCCCGGTTTAACAACAGGTGGCGAGAAAAGTAAGCCCCACGGAGGCGATAACATAGTCTGTGGCGCCCCATAGGCCCCATCTGTTTTACGCCGACGCCGGCGGAACAGCTGATGGGAGGGTCGATTGTTTACACTCGAAGCTTGAACGCTGTTCGGCCGGTCCTGGTTCGGCTGTAGTATATAAACAGTGCCCAGTGCGCCGGTGCAGCACAGGAGAAGGGTGGGAAGACAGTCCCGCCTGGGGGTGGACACACGCATGCGCCATCGAAGCGTGTCAAGTTCGGGCCAATTTGTGTTTCCGACTCGCCCGGTTCGCTCGTTCCCTGCCGTTCCAACGCAAGGGTCACACGATGGGTCAAACTGCGAAGCAGTTTGCATTTTCACTTACCTCGTAATTGATGTACTGTTTTCGCCATTCCGGCGTGATGTGTGCCGCCAGATGCTCGGCAAACTTCATGGCAAAACTTCTCAATCAATCGATTGATCGAACGGGGACACTATAGTTTCGGTGCACACAATCTTACAGCCCCAAACCGACCATGGTGACCGACTTGTCAGCGATTTCACTCCACATTGATGCTCGCGCGCGGTCGTCCGTCTGACACATTCATTCGTGCGTTCGTTCGTGCCTCGGTCGCGTTACCACCGCCTCACCTGCCCTTCCGCATGCGTCGCGTGCCGTGCCACGGCGGACGGCGGAAAGCGCGTTCTCTGGTTAGTCGGTTTATTTACACTTCAACAGTGAGCACCGGCTGCTCGCGGTTCCCGACTCGGCCTGCTGCTGCGTTCGGTGCTTCCGGTTGCGGCAATTTGCAGCAGTTAGTGACCCAATATAGGGTTGAATGAATAAATTCGTCGTACGCCATGTGCGCGCGGTGTAAGTGTTTCGTGAATGTGAAAAAGTCGAGATTTGTCGTGATAAATACGGCGGCGGTGTTAAAATTGGTGCCAGTTATCACCTACCTAATGGATTTTGTGGATAAATTTTTCAACACGCCACGGTGTATCGCGACATTGTAACAGTGGCGGGGGCTTCTGGGCCGTTGACGATAAACATCCCTATTAGACCGCACTATTTTCATCCTCCTTCGTCGGAAAAGGTGACCTTGACCAGCAGGCATCGGCATTACAGACGTGCAGCCAAGACGCGCAGCATCCCCGCACACTGCAGGGTTTGCTGCTAAAAGGAAGGTTTTCCGACGTCCAATTTTGCAGGCGGTTGTGCCACGAAAATTCACCACTCTTGATCGGCTTCATTCTTCCACGCACAAACCAGCTGCAGCCTTGTGACTGAATGTACTTTGGCACAAACGCACTCTTATCTCAAACGCGTGGCCCGGTTACCCCGTTGGCATGCTGGCTGGCGTAACAACATACGCAAAACGTGTCCTTCGGTAACCTTACCCGTTGCATGCATCATTGATGTTCCTTGATACGGATCTTTCCCTTCGTCCGGCATGCTACCATGCTGGTGTCTGGGTTAGCCGAGGTGTTCAATTTAGAGCCCTCGGCACGTTCGCAAGGAGACTGTTGGGAAAGTTGAACGGAAAGCGTCTTTACAGCTGCAAAAGAGGACGTTGTGTACACGAGGGATCATTGAAAAGCGAAAAGTGATTGATAATCATTGGTTATTGATCTTTTCTAGAATAACACAACACGTACGTGAGTTGTTCCGTGAGAGATGATATGTAATCATTTCGCACAGACAGTCTCAGCAACTGATAAGATGGCATTGGCTTACGTTTTTTTCAACAAGCACTTCGGCCCTTCGGTCTGCTCCGGACCGATTCTACGGCGACCGATGACATAAGCTTTTATGATACATCGCGGCACTTCCAGGGCCGCAACTGAGCTCCAGTGATATCACCGCGAAATGAACGAATTCGAAACTGTTTCGTTATGAAATAAGTAACACAGATCAAAAGTTTCTTAAGTATCCTTTCTTGAACTCTAAGTTAATCCGACGAAGCGCCACTAAACCGTTTAAGTGTGCGTACTGGTCTCAGAATCCGCGATTCTATTTTTGCAACGGAATGCTGAACCCAACACTCCACGGTTTCGTCAACAGGGTTCTTTGTTTTATTTTAATCTTATTTTGGAACATTCACTTAGCACTGGCCTGGTTCACTGATTTGCGTGAGTCGCTCGTGACGGGACAACGGTATCAGTTGCAGGCCGGTGCGACGGACGGGATTCGGTGGTGGACCATCAATTTGTGATCATCTTGGTGGCAATTATCATCATCATCTTAGCTTTAGGTTCCCTTCCAAGCGGCAGGATGGTCAGGTTTTGATTATGCAAGGCAACAGAAAAGCGAACCCGGTGCGGACCTTGCGAAACCGGTTCTTCCAGGCGATGAGCTTTCAATGAATCGAAGGGCACTCGTGGCCAGGGCCAAGGGCGAGGTCAAATAGGCCCCGTTTTCCCGATGTGAATATAAACTACGCCCTTGTCCACAGTTTTGCACTGGAAGCATGGCAGACGTGGTAAATATGGCCCAAAGGAATTCGCGTAGATTTGCGCACTTGATTGGGCGATATGAACGATTCCGTCAAACCGATCGAGTAACGCATTGAAGCAAATGGGCATGTCATGCAAGAAAGGTTCCTCCACCATAAGTGACGTAGGACGCGACTCACATTATCCTCGGTCATTAGGGAATTTGGTCGACGTTTGAGCTCACGAGTTTTTCGTGCATTACTTGAGAGCGCCAGAGGGAATGTCTTTGAAAAGTGGGCAAATATTTGTCATTCAATTTCAAGATGCTAATGGCATGGCATAGAAAAACCTAGGCTGGTTTGGGCCTTGTCTAAGAAAACGATTGGAACTTTGCTATGTTGGTCATAATGTCGCACCGCTGCATTTCTCATTCGACGTTCTATATCGATAAAAGTTCACATAACAGCTCGGTGGATACGTGCGCTGTCGACGCGAGCGCGAAGGGACACAATCCGTAGTGTAGCGCATCATCAGCCCTAATCGCCTGCAGGTGTTCCCCCAGAATTGGGCACCTTTTGCGTTGCCTGTGCCCTGATAAGCCGCCGTTTACGGAACGTCCATTTATCCATATCAAAACACGATAACACGTGGTTATTGGATGACAAATCACAAACACTTGCACCGCGAACGGCGGTGCTCCGCTGGGGGCAGATCACCGAAGGCACGAAAGTTGCCCCTAGCACAATTTTTAACCTTTGGCACCTTGGTTGATCTAACTGCGATTGATAATTGTTAGTCTTTTTCGACACTTTTAGTGTAGGGTAAAAATCGATGTAAACTCACCCATTTCTACGTAATCATAATGGATGGTGATATTGAGTCACCAAAACTTCAAGACTTCAGGGCCAGCAGTAGGTATGGGGGATGATGCGCCACCTCTATGCTCCATGCTATGCCGAACATTGAACCGCGCGCACCGCCCCCCACCTACCCCGAATACCGGTGCGGTCTTTTCTCACGGTTGCCGAAAAGATCCGACAGTGGGAGAGAGAAAAAGAGATGAAGTAACAGATGTGGAGGACGAGTGGGGCCTGCTAGATAACGAGTGCGTGAACGGGACGGGCTGCCCGAAAATACGAGTTGGCGGCCAAACCAAGTTCGCACCACCAGGTTTTCCGTTTGACGTCGTGTTTGGCTGCCTGGTGCGTCGCGGCCCTCGCCAAGCGATTCGCCGATATCAGTGTTCGACGCGTGTTCGCTGTGTACGGGTCACCTCGCCAGAGCAGGAGATCCCCAGGAACCGTGTGGTGGTGGTGATTTCGCATTCGCAGCACCGGACGGGCGCGCCAGCACGTGTTCGCAGCCGAGAAAAGTTTTGGTCCATTAGTTTCGGGATTTCGCGGAAAAACGGGCAAAAGTTTCGGCGGTTCATCGGACGCGTCGAGTGTTTCGCACGTGCCAAGCTGAGAGAGCTGCCGTTTCTCGTAGCAATCGCAGCAACCGTGTAGGCTCTCTGTCTGTGCAACGCCGTCGTCGTCTAGCCACAGCCAGCTGTCTCGTGGTTATCCGAAACCCGCGGATAAATCATTGAAGGCGGCGTAGGTTACGCTTTAACCTTCGAAATTACCGTAGTGTTTGGAGCTCCCCACACCCGGCCCCGGGTCCGGTGTTGTAAGAAAAAACCAGTTCCTGGCCAAGATTCACCAAACCAAAAATAAATACTCGAACAGGGCGTTCCAAGTGCAACCAGCGGACAGCGGACAAATCAACACGCACGCACGCACACACACGCGCGCCAAGCCAACCGGTTGGTTCCGAGTGCGATTTTGAGCGTTGCCCGAGAGCGCCACATTTCGGCGATTACGACATCGTGGATCGTAGTTGATCGACCTTCAATCGCCTTCGAGCCCAGCCAGCCGGCCAGCCGCGGTGGAACTGGGCCAAACAATCCAACCATAAAATAGCCTCCTCTGTACGATCGTTCCAGCTTCCAGTCATCACATTTGACGGCGCGGCGGCAGCAGCCCCCTGCCAGTTGTGGAATCTGTTGCGGAACCCCACCGGTGACGACACGCGGTGGTCGGGCCGCGGTGCTGAAGGTGCTAATTTGTGGGTTAATCATTTGCTTTGAACCGCGCACGGGACAACGACACGAGCGCGGTTTGTGTTTCGGCGCCGCCAAACCGAATGGTGTTCCGAAATCCGAGTGGTCCGAGAAAGCATCGTGGTGGTGATGGACGGATTCTAGAAAGCAGCCACGGTGGGATTTCAAAATCCGAAAACTTATCCGAAAGTACGGACAGGTCCACCGCGATAGTTAGATACGATAACCCTAATCCGCGTCCTTGGCGTGCGGGCTGTGATCAGAGTGAGTGAAACGATCGTCCCGTCCCAACGGAGCAGGCCTTAGCCCAGGAGCAGCATCGGCTGTTGGGTCGTAGTTTTTAGTGTACACTGTGCCGTCAAAGTCGCACCAAACGGAACGGCTGTTTAAGTATTCCGGCGAGCGGATTTACTGTGAGACGTGCACCGTGTAACGGGCGTGCCGGTAAACGGGTGTGTCATCCGCGTGCCACCAGGATACTATACTCTACGTAAGCAGCAACAATGACGCTGGCCGAGTTCCTTAATCCTTCGCCCGAGCAGGTGAACGAGCTGCGGCAACTTTTCAAAGAAAAGTTAGTGAAAGACGCTGCCAAGATCCCAGGTACGTTCTTGCCTTCAGCTTATCAGCGGACGTTTGCGCTGTCACAGGTTGGTTATTGTCCCCAGGTTAGGTCAAATGCTCTAGCATTTTGCTGAATTATTTTTTGCGTTTTCACTGACTCACCCAACATCAGCTGATTGAACGGCACTCGAACACGTTTGATTACAATTGATAAGCTTTAGTGTCTTGCCGTAGCCATGGAAGCCGATAAGTCCGAGGATTCCTTCCTGGTCCTAGTTTTCTCCGCGTTCGTTAGTGTTAGAAGTTGGAAAACGCAACGAAAAAGTATTTTGTCTCCGAAGCGAATTCCAGACATACGAAACTCTTGGAATTGATTTGTTCTATTTCAATTGCTCTCCTCGCTTTCGTTATGATAAAGTCGTAACGATCTATCGTCGGAGTGACTCACAACAGCGAGAGCGTGGCGTTCAGTTCGAATGCGTTTCTAATTGAAATCCGATCTACTAAAAAGACACATAAAAGATGCAATAAGAACCCAGAAAGGGTGTCCTTTTTTTGCTCGGCCTGCATTTTGTTGTGAAACGGTTTCGAGCCACTGCTAAACACATCGCAACACTTCATTTTGTATGGATGGATTTTTTAGCGAACGTTTTTGGTGCTTTAGTCTATTGGCACATTGATACACCACGTAACAGCGACACGTGAGATGTTAAAGAGGACACGGGTGGCGATGGACCATTCGAACACATTTACCTCATCATCGTTGCTAAATCCGCCGAACGGTTCAGCATCAAGGTGCACCGCACGGCACAGGAATTTCGTTTGAAATCCTCCCTCTTGCCACCCTCTCACTTCTTGGTGGACACCGACTGACCATCGGTGCCCATGGGAGGAGTTTTTCTTGCCGAAAAACAGCCGCTGGACCGTGTATCGTCGAAGCTTTGCCACTCGAGG
This sequence comes from Anopheles cruzii, assembly GCF_943734635.1. Lineage (NCBI taxonomy): Eukaryota > Metazoa > Arthropoda > Insecta > Diptera > Culicidae > Anopheles > Anopheles cruzii. Next base: position 39,825,006 of record NC_069144.1, on the reverse strand, counting down.
AACCGGACCGTGCTGACGCCACCGACAGGACTGAAGATGTCGAGGCAAATAGACGAGGGTTTTGCGGAGCCGATGAGTAGGATAAATATTCGTAAGCCGTAAGCCTTGTTGCTTCAACATTCATCCATGGTTCCATGGTGGTTTTTACGTGTGCCGTGAAGTGTTTGCTGTCCGCCGATGACCGATGCTTGGACAATGGGGGAAACAATGTCCACATTTCTTCGCTATTTTGCTTTCGCTCCCAGCGTCGTGATGTAAAAAGTTTGTTGTTTGATTGACCTTTACACCAACGGACTTTCATAATGTTTTGCAGTAAATTTTAGCAAGTTAACTGGAACAATCTTTCATTTGCGTTCCATTGATGCCATTAATTCGAATTCTGATGAAACAACCTGAGAAAACACCTTCAATCGAGTTCAACGCGTGGTCTTCTTTTTGCCGACAGTTTATCTCCCACTAGGGACTAGATTTGCCAAAAAGGCGTTTGTTGCAATCAATTTGAATATTCTTAACCATATCGCGCCGTCTTTTCCTTCCATTTCTTCCAGCTGGTGGATTCCACGAACATGACATGAAATGGGTGTTCGAAGGTGACGGATGGTTGATAAAATTTCTCGAGAACAACGATATCATCATGAAAGACTCCTTGAAGCAGCTCTGGGAAACGTTGGAGTGGAGGAAAGCATCTGGCATCAATGGTGAGTGGAAAGGAGCCACGCTAACGGCGTTCGTTGCGTTTTTCTTGACTAATAGCGTGCCAATTTTGACTATTTGCAGAGATACGAGAGGACAACATCCGCATGGAGTACGTTAACGATGGACTGATGTTTCCGCGTGGTCGCGATTTGGACGGAAAGACGGTGTTTATCTTCAAATCGAAACTCTACGTTCGCGGGTCACGAAATTTGGACGATTTGAAGAAGTGCTTCCTGTACTGGATCGAGCGGATAATTCGCGAAGCAAACGATGATCTCGTGACGATCGTGTTCGATCTCACCGACGCAGGCTTAAGCAACGTAGATATGGATTACACGAAGTACATCATAAACACTTTGAAAAACTATTATCCATGTTCGCTCAACTACATCCTCATATACGACTTGCCATGGATATTAAACGGTAAACAGGTTTTGTTTTTGTTAATTGTTTGACATTGTTCTAAGCACATCCTAATCCCCAATTCACTTGCAGCCACATTTCAAATTATAAAAAAACTTCTACCTGCCAAAGCCGTCGATAGGCTGCGAAACATTAACAGCAAAAACATTCGCGAGTACATTGACGAGGACAACATGCAAAAGTGCTGGGGTGGCAAGGATGAGTACGTGTTTACGTTCGTACCGGAAAGTCGGAAAGCGATCGGATCGATGGAGCTCCAGTTGAACCACAATAATAATAATGGAATGACAAACGGGTTCCTGTCGAAAAAGGTATGTACTGTTTTAATTTTGTCCTGTTACACTTTGTCATTAACTTACTGAAACGTGTTAAACTAGGAATTATATTACCTCTAGTATAACAAGGTATTTTGTACACGAAAGATACAGATAGCACGTGGTGGATTGTGCGGCGATAGGTTGTGGATTATTAAAACTAACTCATCGAGGGTTAAATAATGTCCCCAAATATGGTTTAAACCGGAGGTTCATTTACAGCGGATCGGAATACTATTTTCGTGGATAGAGTGGTAAAACATTATGCCCTTTCTGTGGATAATGTGGTTTTTTTGTAACACCTTAGTAATATGTTCCATGCATGTTTTAGAGGTGGTTCAGGGTAAGGTGAAATGGTATTTTAGAGAAAATATTTCACCATTTTTTGTATACTCATTCAATTTTGATTGATATTTCTTTCGTTTGGCAGTATTGAATGTTCTGCAGATTACTGGCCGTTTCCTAGTCGGACTGGTAGACGATGGAGATGCACGGTGGAGATCCATGCGATGGGAATAGGAGGGATTACCGTTGAAACCGAATGATGATTGATTTTGGTTTTAGATAAATCGTCAGAAAATCTTCACTAAAAGTAGAATCATAACAGCACATATTATACACTCCCTTTTGACCTCCCTATTTTGTTCCAACATCCTAGTAATTTGCTGTTTGTTTGCACCATCATGCAGAGCAATTTGATTGACATTTTATTAGCAATGATCGCGATCAGGATGCCGCACTTTGCGTACCGAAGCCGGCAATTATTTTCCACCACCTGACCGGCTCACCAGTTACGCAAGGCGCACCATTAGTGTGTGTGCCACCTACCGGGCCAGCATGGGTCGCCTTTCGCGTACTGTAAGATTTCCGCAGATCACCAAAGCATGACCCGTAAACTAAGTACGTGTTTCACTTAATAATGCCGGCTCCGCATTGGCACAGTGCCCAGAGGTTGGGCCGACAGCGTAGAAAACGGAGAACAGACCGTCTGCCGGGAAATTTTGTGACCAACAGCTGAAACCGGTTTTGCGTGATGATGCAAACAGTCGAGTGTCCAATTGTTGCTCGGTGAATCCATTTTATTGCACCGTGCGTTACTTTGCGAACCGTGAAGAAAGTTTGTCTAAGACCAAGTCTAACCGATGTCGCTGTGACGGCAAACAGCTATTGCACGGCTAAAAAAACCCACAGCCATGTCCCATCATGATCTTTTTTGGGGCCTGTTACCAATAGCCGCGGCTATTGGTAGAGCCAGCTAGCCGCCACAACACATCACAACAACAAAGTGACAGCCGCCGATATCGGTAGAGCCAGCTAGCCGCCAGCCAGCCAGCTAGCTTGCATGCCAGGCTGCAAACAAGCTGAAGACCCGCATACGAGCCAAGAGAGATGATCACCGATCGACTCACGAGCGAGAGAGATCATCGGTCGACACTCTCTGGGACACTCTTGGCATTACGAAAGAACCAGGAGTGATAAGCGAAACGCCGGACCAGACGGACTAATTTTGAGTCGCTTCTTTCGGATCGCTTCTTTCGGATCGCTTCTTTCGTGATCGATAATAAAGGACTTCAAGATACGGAACGGTCGCGGTGTTTGACTATTATTACCAACACTCAAAATTATATCCGAGAGTGTTCACAACACTGCAAAATTATTGTGATATTGACATTGCAATAACACTGCAAAATTGTTTCCGAGAGTGTTAGTAACACTCAAAGGTGAAACAAATCAAACCCCGGCAAGGGGAAACCAACAAAATCCCGGTAAGGGAAAACCATAGTGCGTTCGTCGTGCGTGAAAGTGAGTGAGCGAGCTCAACGCGGTGCAGCATCCAGTGGCAGGATGACGCCAACGCAAACCAGCACGGGAGCGATGGCGACGCGATGCGTCCCCGGCTACCGGGAAGCAATGGCCCCTACGACAGGGTCAGCGGCCGCGAGAGCGGCGCGCGCCGAAACGTTGACGCGCACGATGACGATGATGATGGAGATGGAGGACGAGATGAGAAAAGAGTTATCAGAAATGAAGAAGCGCGTCTTCGAAGAAAAGATGCGCGTAATTAGGACGAGTGAGTGGGTGGCCGAAGCAAGCCGATCGCACCGTAGGCACGATCGAGCGGAGCAGCGTAGCGACAGATACACCGACGCAAAAAGTTATCAGGACAAATGTGGCGGACGGTACCGAACCGACTACAGCGTGCGAAGGGAAGCACCACGAGTGAGCCAGCTGAGTGCGTACGATAAATGGGAAGAAGAGAGGCAGCTCCTCAAATACTACCTCGAACCTAAGTACGATATAATCGCAGCAATGGATGAGCGGAAAGGACGCCAAACGGGCAATGTGAAGCCGATCGCAGGTCCAAGCCGTCGGCAGTCTGCGACCGTTACGCAACGCCGTGCCAGTGACCCCTACGCCGTGCAAGTGGACGACATTCGCCCAACGGCGGTCGCCAGCCGAACGGTGGCAATTTTACCTCCGTCCAAAATGGCCAACAGGAATCGCTTCACGACCACAAGTAAGCCCTCCACGCACAGCCAAACAGGCCTCGTCGAGTGTGCAGCAACGGTACCCGGAGCAGTGTACGGAATGCGAGCACCAACGAGACCTTCAAAACCGATCGGAATTGATCGTAGTGGTACGGTTCGGGACAGTTTCGTGCGTGTGATAGAAGGACCGCTACCTGCGTTGGAAGAGAAGAACACTGTCGCGCTAAGGGACGAGAGTGCAACGACCACCAAGCGATGCGAGGTGAATGGATGTGTTAGTGTCCTGCCGCCAACGAAGCCATTCGGCCGCAAGAGTGGCGGCATCACAGTGTTTAATGGAGACGACAAACCAACGACGCTCGGTGTGTCGGCGAAGAATAGCAGCCTAAATACGAGCCGCACGAGACTCAACGGCAGGTTACGGGGAAAGGAGGCAAGGAAGCCAGACTTGTCAGAGGAGCAATCAGCCGATCGTGCCGCGGCTGCAGTCGATATGGGAAAATCAGTCGCAGCAGCACCAGTAGCAGCAGTTGCCATGGAAGTGGATGACGCGGAGCACAGGACGTCGCAAGCCGACCAGATGAAACAGCTCGACGTGAAGGTGCTGAACAACGCGGCCCACAAGCAACGGCATGCGGAGAACGGTGCTGCCGAGCAGGAACCACCACCGGTTGACACCATCGAAGTGGATCGTTTGATCGTCGATCGTATCGGTGATGTGCCTTACGGGAATGGGCATGCCGCCGAAAGTGTGCTGCTGACCGATGACAACCCGACGCGCAGTAAGGAGCTTTCGGTGACGGCCAGACCCATGGTTGTCGGAGGCCACGTGTTCGTGAACAACGCGCTGCTACCGAGCGGCGATCAAGCGTCTAGTGCGCGCAATCTGCTGGTGCAGGATTCGCGCGTGAGTCGGGATCGAGGTAAATCTCCCGACGATGCTGACCGCCACGGCAACAACGGTAAGGAGCTTTCGGTGACGGCCAGACCCATGGTTGTCGGAGGCCACGTGTTCGTGAACAACGCGCTGCTACCGAGCGGCGATCAAGCGTCTAGTGCGCGCAATCTGCTGGTGCAGGATTCGCGCGTGAGTCGGGATCGAGGTAAATCTCCCGACGATGCTGACCGCCACGGCAACAACAGTCAAGGCGCAGCAGCCACTGGACTGGTGGTACCCGGTGCAGCTGCCCCATGGGCAGAGCACTACGAAAAGAAACGTAATCGCAACTCGACTGAGTGCAGCAGCCATAGCAGCGAAGAGGACGATGGAGACAGCAACGGAAGCAGAAGTTGCAGTGCCGCCGGTAGCAGCAGTAGCAGCGACGAGGAGATCGGTGCCGAAGAGGCGCCACACGGCCAACACGGAGCGCGAGAAGGTGCCGATGGCGCCTTATCCGCTCTCGAAGGCGTCCACGTTCGTGCCGACGCACAGCAACTACCGAAACCACCTCCACAGGCTGTAGTACGTGAACCAGATCGCGCGCTACAACCTCACGACGCGGCTGTCGATCGCGACGAACCTCCTGCTGACCCCGAGCGGGATGGCGAGGAGCACGGCCAAGTACTCGCACTCCGGCGAACTGTTGGCGCTAATGAATCTCGGGAAGGACGCGCCGGACAACACGTCGGCCGACCGCCTGACCCTGAACAACTGCTAGGCGGTGTACACTGCGGCCAAGGAGCAGCCACCGCCGGGCGAGAACCGGCGCGCTCGGAGGAGCCCGCGGTGACGGCCAAATGGGTGGTCGTCGGATGCATCCTAGTGGCGAAGCGGGCGCAGCTGGACAATGCTGGTGGCGATGGCGATGGTGACGCGGCAGGAAGAGATGCGGTCGGAGGTGGTGGTGATCCCAGCCACCCGAGCGGCGGAATGGTCCTTGGCCACATAGCGTTGGTACAGGTGCAAGCGATCGTGGCGGCGTTCCTTGTGTCTATCTTTGCGACCACCGTCGGTTCGATCATGAGCGGCGAGTCGTCGAGCATGTCTACGGCGACCACTTCGCGCTTCGTTCTCGACTTCGTGCGCGTGGCTGTGAGTTTACTGTCCATAAGCTTAAAATGAACCCGGACAATCTAGCGACGCCGTTAGCGGCTGCCATCGGTGACGTGGTAGTAATAGCCGATCCCAAGCTACCCCGAAACAATACCCGGCCCGGCAAGGGCATAGAATTAGGGATGCCCGGCGAGGGCATAGGCACGTCCGGCAAGGGCATAGAATTAGGGATGCCCGGCGAGGGCATAGGCACGCCCGGCGAGGGCATAGAAGTAGGGATGCCCGGCGAGGGCATAGGCACGCCCGGCGAGGGCATAGAATTAGGGATGCCCGGCGAGGGCATAGGCCGCGAGGCCGCATGAAAACGTAACGTCAGGCGCGGGCTAGCAGGCTATCGTACGAAGACCTCACCAGACAACCGCGTCGTCGTACTGGGGGGGAGTGTTACCAATAGCCGCGGCTATTGGTAGAGCCAGCTAGCCGCCACAACACATCACAACAACAAAGTGACAGCCGCCGATATCGGTAGAGCCAGCTAGCCGCCAGCCAGCCAGCTAGCTTGCATGCCAGGCTGCAAACAAGCTGAAGACCCGCATACGAGCCAAGAGAGATGATCACCGATCGACTCACGAGCGAGAGAGATCATCGGTCGACACTCTCTGGGACACTCTTGGCATTACGAAAGAACCAGGAGTGATAAGCGAAACGCCGGACCAGACGGACTAATTTTGAGGATCGCTTCTTTCGGATCGCTTCTTTCGTGATCGATAATAAAGGACTTCAAGATACGGAACGGTCGCGGTGTTTGACTATTATTACCAACAGGGCCCTTGGTACAGCACAATCGATCTCACCGAAAACAAGTGTTCATTGACTCGACAACGCACTAATGAGGTTGCCGCAAGATCCCTAAACGCCGGCGTGATGGCCATTACCAAACTAAAGCGAGTTTCATAAGAGATCTTGCCCCGAAAGTTCAAAGCAGGCTGCGTTCGGACTTAAACGAATGAAGGTTTTTCTTTAAATAACCCACATAATCGATTTGGAATTTACAAGTAAAATATTTTGTGAAAATTCACAGTTTTAGAAACAAAATAAGGTAGCTTTCTTAACCGAAAACATTTGACTTTTTGCTCATCTTCAAAAGTGGAGAGCTTTTCGTGAGCTTTTCTTCCATTGAGCCGAACGTTTATGTCGCCAGGTTGAATAGAGCGTTAACATTAGTTTGAAGTTATTCCAACGTATATAAGAGTGCACCTCCAGTATTTATCCATTGAGTACGTGATTAAAATCGCTGTAGGTTAAAATATTGTTTCACGGAAACATTTTGCTTTGTAGTGCGAATTCGCTAGCATTTAGCCGTTTGTTGTCAAGTAGCTTGGCAACCGGTTTGAAATCGGTTCGGAACCGCTTGACGGTTTCAGCTGTCATCTGTCGACGATAAGCAGCTGGCTGGGCATGAGTTGGAACGCTGGTAGTGAAATTGAGGAACATAAATTTTGGGAATCAGATACCCGGCAAAAAGTGTGCATTACGAATTGAACGAAGCCCAAATCTGGCGAATGTAACTAACCTGTGTGAAGGAAGCAATTATACACGTACGCTTCATTCGTATTTTATTATATCGTGCGGTTGCGACACGAGTATTCTACTGTACTGTGTAGTACTTTGCCCGAGTAATCGATAATTGCTATTGAAGGCCGGCTCCCTACCAAAGTTGCTCTCTAGTGGTTAAATTGAACTTTGTTTTTTGACAGACTGTTTCGATTGTTGCTCAAGTAAACCGTTCCCAACAGTATTGCTAGTGCTCAGTGCTAAAACGCAGCATTTTAATTCCCGACCGCGTCGCCTTTGCGTGTGTGGTGTATGTTTGTTGCTACACTGTTGTTTGGCTTATTTACGTCGATATCCATTCAGCTCCCTTGTGACCCGCGCGAGTTTGTTTTATGAAATAACACCGCACGCAGCATACACACACATACTCCCTTTCGGCGTTCCCGGCGCGCGTCTAGCGGACCTACTGTGATCACCCGGTCAAAATCGTGGTAGCTTTTTTGGAGCTATTTTTAACGCAGTCATAGTCATATATTCTACGCTCGGCTTCGCCAAACTCATCATCATCAGTGTTCCGACGAAAAGAGGAAGACAAACCAGGCCTTGGAAGTTAGTGAGCCAACGAAAGTCGAACCTCAAGCATCTACCGCCGGTTCGCCAGCATTGACGGGCAGAAGTGGGGAGCCGTGTGTGAGGTGCAAAATCTGCCCACCGCTTTAGGAGTAGAAGGGGCTCCGGTAAAATAGTGCTTCGAGTACGACAGCTGATGTGCAACACATTCTTCGTCAAACTGCTACTTCGAGACGAACCACACTGTACTGATGGCCGACTTTATTTCCTTTCGCCCTTCTTTAGGTGCATTTCGCGAACCTCAGCCCACCGGAATCGCCAATGAACGAAAAAGCCACCAACAGTTTCCCAGAGCATAACGAAGGTAATTTCTTCCAACACGTTCGCGAGGGCGTAATCACGCGCGGGCACGCATAGTTTATGACCTACAACGGGTTACTGTCAGACAGGGATGGGGATAGTGAAGGCAAAAATCGATTGCTTTGATTTAAAATTCATCTGCAGGGCGCTAACAATGCGTTCAGTTTTCGCGCTGCTCTCTGACAGTGAGTGCAAAATGGGTCAAAATTTGGGCGAATAATGTACCACATCATCAAATCCTCCGATCGGATGCTCTGAGGTTACATGCAACAAAGGAACACAAGCTGCGAGCCTTTTATCTTTTGATACAATCAGCGACCACCTGCCGGGACGGGTCCGTTCAGCATTAGTCCGTCGGGGTCTTGGGGGTCTCTTTATCTACAAAGTAATATGCTTCCTTCATTTTATCATTTTACAACTGATATGCTCCATCCTACGGGTTTTCTTTCGATTGTAGGCGAAATGCTGCGGATAAAGCCACAGAACAACATCATATTTGCCAAATCGGGCAACGAACTAGTCGGATCGGTGGAAATTACCAACGTAGACAGTAGGGCTGTTTCGTACAAGGTAAACCGACAGCGACGCGAGCGATGCAGGCGAACGAATTTCAGGACCCTGTTGCTATGTGGGGCGGTTTTCTTTTTCGTCCTAGGTTAAAACAACGGCACCGGAGAAGTTTCGCGTGCGGCCAAGCACGGGAGTGTTGCTGCCGTCTGCGAGCGTCACAATAAACGTGGCACTGCAGCATGGCCACCAAGTGAGCGCGATCAATCGCGAGAAGTTCCTGGTGATGTGTATGGGGATTTCGAACGAGCTGTGTAACAACCCAACGGAACTGGCTGAGCTATGGAAGGTAGTGAGAAGCGGGAGTGAGACCGATGATCCTCATGGAGTTCTAATGACCGTTTGTGTCCCTTGTAGATCACTTCTGCCAAGAGTGCCTCCGTGGAGCAGCACCGACTGAAATGTGCGCTACCGGTTAACTATGACGAAAGCGGTCTGGATGCCCTGTTTGCCAGCACCGGTACCGGCCACGGCACCGAGCAGTACGGTGGTCCGACGCCGGCGGGGTATGGCTCGGGTGGTGTCCGAGGTGACCAATTGGTGCATCTGCAGCAAACGATTTCGCACCTGAGCGAGACGACGCACCGGCTCGAGGGCCAGGTGAGGTTAAACCAGAAACTGCAGTGGATCACGTGCATCCTGTTCATGCTGCTCTCGGTGGCCATTGTGTACATACTGAAGGTGGAAATCAAAGCCAATGCAACCGCTACAGATTGCGATAGTATGGAGCACCACTAGAGCGCCACCGCCGTGTGTGTTACGCTACTCTCGAAGGCCGTTCGATCGCTTTAACCGTCGGTATGCGGTGCTGGTGCCAGCTCGTTTCATTCCTGTTTTCCCCCGTTATGCCAAGTTTCCGAGCCCTATGCTAAGCCCTTGTTACGTTTGTTCTGTTTGTACGCTATTCTTTATTAGGTGATCGTTAGGTTAAATGCATTTGGTTCCGTGTATCCCTTTTCCACTACGAAATATCATGTTTGTGTTTTTGAAGGAAATAAACATTTACAAGAAAACCAAATTTCCCTGGAGGTGATGAGTTGTTTTTGCTGACATCGGCGGCAGCTGCGCCGAACGTTTCCAATGCCAACGGTTTGTTTCATCACTCACCCTTCGGAAACGGCCAGAAAATGGGCCGTACCCCTTGTCACCAGAGGGTGCTCACAGGGGTGCTTTTTTTGACGCCCTGCGCGCCCTCATGCATCATTCTGCCGAAGTACAGTGAAGCTATCGGAACGTCGCTGCGTTATCGATTGAAAAAGTGGCAAGAACGGGTGTTATCTAAGCAGAAGGTAAGCGGAAAAGATGGTTCTTAAGTGTCGGTCTTCCGTTTGGTGGTCTGAAGTAGTTTCGTAGAGTTGAATGCTGGTCAATGGTTTGATGTTTATCCCGCTAGCTGCGCTAGTCGGCAGCCATATTGAACAAAAAAGTAGTGCCTTCCTGCTCAGCCGCACGGGCAGGCAGGGGCAGTGTACTGCGAAACAGCGCCAGCACGCCAGCAGTGATTGAAGTAGGCAATTTTTGCTTCGTACTTAAGCTCCATCTAGCTGTGATGTACATGAATTGAAAGATGTAAACAAACGAATACAATCGGGTGCTCGGGTGGAGCTCTACGTTCTGTATCGTTACTTTAAAGTAAGAATTTCGAGGTTTTTGGTTTTTTGTGAGGCGTTCTAAAGCATGGTCTTCCAAAATGGCGAACCGATAGCTATAGAATGCAGTGTGCTGCAGATATAAATCGAAACTCTGTGTTGTTGATCCGTGCGTGAGTTCCTGCGAGTGTGAGTGGCCGCCCGAACAGCTGTCAATGATTGTTTTGTCTCATATGTAAGGGTTTTGTTAAAAGTTTCGTGCAAAAAAACACTTTCTTGTAGCAAGATCCAGTTTTTTCGTAGTTCTACTTTAATAAAACATTCATGGTTAACTAATAGGTACCCGGAAGTCTGATATCAACTGTGTGTTTTTTTTTCAACGATTTCAATCTAATCTTTCCACCGCAGGAAGCTTAGTGTACGGAGGTAACAATGAATTCCAGACGCACCAAACAGGAACCGGGTGTGGGCATTAAAAGGTACTTCGGTACCCGTTCGGTAAGCTCGGCTGGGGGGACGCCTGAAACGCCAGCCACCAGAAAGGGTCGCTCGCAAACGAGTACGGCCGCGGTTACGCTGCAAACGCCAAGTGCACCGTTGAAGGTAGCGAAACAGGAGAAGCCGGACGATGTCGACTTGATGATGCCTTCGGAGCAAGACGAAGAAGACGGTGGTTGCTACTTCGTGGACCAGAAGGGCAATTACTACTATCAGGCCAGCGAAGACGCGGAACCGGTCCTGACGAACCTGACCGCCGAACCGTTTGATGAGGATAATGGTGAGGGCATCAAAGCGGAGCAGGACGTTAGCTACGTGCTAATCATGGACGACGGTGAACACAAGTCTACGATCGTGGCTGATACGCAGGACGCCAACATGGAGGGCGACGATGATGAGATCTACACCTTTGAGGACCAAGAGCTACCGACGGACGATACAAAAGCAAACAAGCAGAGACGCAAAAAAGGCGGTCAATCGGCGACCGGTTCAACGTACATGTGCAACTACTGTAACTATACCAGCAACAAGCTGTTTCTGCTTTCGCGCCACCTCAAGTCACACTCCGAGGACCGGCCACACAAGTGTTCGGTGTGTGAGCGAGGCTTTAAAACGCTCGCCTCGCTGCAGAACCACGTCAACACGCACACCGGAACTAAGCCGCACCGCTGCAAGCACTGTTCGACGTGCTTTACCACGTCCGGGGAGCTGGTGCGCCACGTCCGCTATCGCCACACCCTCGAGCGGCCGCACAAGTGCAACGAATGCGACTATTCCAGTGTGGAGTTAAGCAAATTGAAGCGCCACATCCGGACACACACGGGCGAGAAACCGTTCCAGTGTCCGCACTGCACGTACGCATCGCCGGATAAGTTCAAACTGACGCGCCACTTGCGCATACACACCGGCGAAAAGCCGTACAGCTGTGACGTGTGCTTTGCGCGCTTCACGCAATCGAACTCGCTGAAGGCACACAAAATGATCCATCAAGGTACGTGCAACATCCGAGGGGCCTGATCTTGAAATTAATATCTTTCTTTCCCCTTACCCAGTGGGCGACAAACCCGTGTACCAGTGTGACCTGTGTCCGACTACGTGCGGCCGCAAGACCGATCTGCGCATTCACGTGCAGAAGCTGCACACCGCCGACAAACCGATCAAGTGCCGACGCTGTGACAGCATGTTCGCCGATCGGTACACGTACAAGATTCACGCGAAGACGCACGATGGCGAAAAGTGCTACAAGTGTGACTTCTGCCCGTACGCATCGATCTCGATGCGCCACCTCGAGTCGCATCTGCTGCTACACACCGACCAGAAACCGTTCAAGTGCGACACGTGCTCGCACTCGTTCCGCCAGAAGCAGCTCCTGAAGCGACACATCAATCTGTACCACAACCCGGACTACATACAGCCGGAACCGCTGGTGAAAACGCATGGCTGTCCGAGCTGCCCGCGGCGCTTCCGGCACAAGGGCAACCTCATGCGGCACATGTCGATGCACGATCCCGAATCGGCGATGCACGCGGAGCTGGTGGCTTTGCGCGAGGGTCGGCAGAAGAAGGTACAGATCACGCTGGAGGAGGGAACATACTACGACGAGGACGACGAGCTGGAAATAGAAGAAGAGGAGGACTACGAAATCGAGACGCACGAGGATGGAGGGAAAGACCAGCAGCCGAAAAATACACCCGATCAGGACGCCACCAGCGACGTGTACACCGTCGAGGAAGACGATGGACAGTTTGTGGTGCTGGAGGTGATACAGCTGCAGGACAAGGATAAAAAGAGTAAGAAAGGCACACGCGAGGAGACCACCGCAGCGACCACGACCACAAAACTTGGCAGACCACGCACTAAACAGCGAAAGGTGGAAACCACGAAAATGGTCGCACAGAAGGTGAAAATAAAGAAGGAATCGCTGGACGTGCGAGACAACGAAGATTCGCTGGACGGGGAGCAGATTTCCCTGGTCCTGGCTCCCGCGGGAGAGAATGATGATGACGAAACTGAAATTGTTATCGAACGGCAGGACTCTGACAACGAGTTTGAGCTCTCGTCCGCAGGTACTGTGCCTGTGGCTGTCGGCCCGACGGGTCCATTCGACTAACCGTTTGGCTGTATTGTTCGTTTTAGATCTGGAAAATGCAGAAATGTTGATGTCGTCTCGGGGGCGCTTCGACATCGCCACCATCAACGTGAACCAAAGAGACATCGAGAAGAACATGAGCAACTGTTTCGGGTTTGAGGTACGCAAGGTGACGCCTGGCGGTGGATCATCAATCTCGTAACATCTCCCTTCTCCCACAGGATGACGAAGACGACGACGACGATGACGAGAACATGGATCAAAAGCCGACAATGACGTTGCTGAACTGAAGCGTGAGACATTTATGCTACATCCCCCCTACTGTCCGGCTATGAAACTGACGCTTCTCTTCCTCGGCTTAGTAAAAGAACCTGGTGTTCTTTACGAAATGTGCCACCAGTACGCCTCGTCGATGAGTTGACTTCAACCCATGTGTCGGCATGAGAATTAAGTAGAAAGACTGCGGTGAAGACCAGCTTGAACGGAGTTGGATCGTTTTCACGTATGACCATCGGAATAAAGACGCGTTTCGTTAATTATCAACCGAACACAATAACGTAAAGCGGCGTAAAAGCTTAAGCGTTTGTAGCTGTAGGCCTCTTCTGATTGTAAGTTATTATTTAAACAAAATCGTCATTAAGCGATGTGGCATGTATAGGTGTAGTCATCCGTTTCTCTAATTGCTTATATTTATATGAATAAAAGCTCCCTCTCCATTTAGAACAGTTGGTAACGTATTTTTCTTATCACCGAGTTGAAAAACATTCATGAGCCATTAGCCAACATGCATGCTGTAAGCCGAGCGTAACAGCATTGCTACAACATGCGTCGACCTCGCCGGAAATGTAGTTGCGTTCGGGTGCTTTGAAGTGCATCCAAAATAAAATTAAGGCGTAGAGGCGATTGCGATTCGTTTAGTTTGCGGCTTTTCATCATCATCCGCTCGCCGAAGCCCGACAAAGTACGAGACGCAGGCATCGTGCGTCCGGTTCCAGTTCGGCGATCGGATAAACTCGCCACTTTTCCGATCGTATGTGTATGTTGAATGTATTATGGACCGTTTTGGATTTTAAGTAAGTTCAGCTGGGCTCATGCAACCGAGTCTGTACCAAGCCCTAACAATCACACCGTCGACGTTTGAAGCGAACTGTCCAATTAAAGATCACGTGTGTGCCTCGACGCCGTGCCGTGTGATATTGAATCGAAAGGAAGGCACGAAAAATCCAATCCGAAACAAATCACGCATCCCAAAACTGGGCTCCAACTTTCTGGGTCATAGTCCCTGACCTGTGACACGATGATTGCGTGTATCGCACGATCGTAGATACATTCGTTTTTTTCTGTTGTCTGCGAGTTGTGTCACCCCGTGGAAGGGCAATTATTATGAAGCCTGCGTTAGCAGTGTTTGAAGATTTGAGCACGACGACAAGCAATTAAATGGTGATTATCTTGCATTCGGCAGTTAGCGACGTGGAGCCAAAAAAAACCTTCCGAAAAGGTACCTAAATTGAAACGAAAATACAATGTACACCCGAACGGGCCAAACTTAACGCAACAGAATGAAATACTGTGTGGGATTCCACGTCAGCTCTTACAGGATGTTACCAAAAACCCTATCAGGACGCGGTCGGTGGAAATTTATGCACAGATCTTTGATGCCACTCCGTTTCGCTAAGCCTCGTAAAACGGAGGGAACCAAAAACAACACATTAGTTTTCATTATCTGGTGCGGAATGTATAATTCATTAGGCGGAAGAGAAGGAACCAATTTACGGTCAGAATCGTACCACTTTGGACCACTGTACATGTGACTCGCTAAACAGTGATATGCAATCACCGAGCTGTGCGTTAAAGAATCGTTCTGCGTTTGCTTCTAGTTCATTCTGTGCTATTTTGGTTACTTCGAGAAACCATTACGAAAGGACTAACCCGCAGCGTATGAAGATACCGTGATCAGTCGATCACTTTCAAGGTTAAAACACTTTTGTAACTGTGTGATTGGGAAAACCCTTGAGAACGTTTCTACTTTGCATTCGGCCATCGAACAGACTACAATCCTTATACCGGCCACCCTACCGGAATTACGATAGGTTTTTGCAAAAAAGCGTTCGAAGGTGGAAATGTGAAACCCCATTTCCCTACCTTTCCAGTATCGGACCAATAGCGAGCCAGCAAGCATGGCCACTGTGGAGTTTCTGTGGCCGCAAAGATGTTCTAATTATTACACCAATTCGTTCAGCAATACCACACCACAATTCGATCGTCTACAATTACTGGTGCGGTCGGCGGCGCGGCGTTGGTGTTATTTGACCACACACGCCTACGAGCGGTCCAACCGAGCCCGAGTGCCGTAAGCCGTGGAAACATGTTTTAGGCCGCCGATTGCAGTTGCAGTCGTGCGGAGTGTTGCGACGCAAAGATTGACGGTATGAAGAAAGCATCTTCGGGGTCTGCCCCGGGGGTTGCAATCAATTGCGCTACCGACGCACGGGCTCTCCCGCAACCGTACCGTGGTGCACCGAGTGCCGCTAAAAAGTTAATCGAAATTTGTACAAGAAAATTGGTGTTTGTATCGGTTCCCCCTGGGGCCATTTTACTGGAGGGCACATTGTCCAAGGGTAATGTCACGCCGTGCCAATATACGGAGCATGGCCACTAGCCAAAACCCATTTGCAAATTGATAATGTTTGTCTTTCGTCAGCGAACCGCTTCGCAAACTCAGATATCAGGTACGATTTGGCAACCGGACCCCCGAACCGGAGGGGCAACTTTGGCCAGTGGTCTAACCGAAACGGCCGGAGCGAAAAGTGGTTGCAAATGTGCGCGAAAACTGCACCGGGCAGACATCCGCTCGGCCGGCCACGGTACACGGTTGGGTATGGAACATTCGGCTCTTCCACCGCACCACCGGAGGGAGTGAAAACGTGTTCGTTATGCAATGCCGCTCATACCCTCTCGGTTACCCCCTCGGAAAGGGGAAAATCCTCTCCAGGAACCACTCGAGGTGTAGAACGATCTAGAGAAACCCACCGCAGCGCTACCCCGTCTGACCCACGCGAGTGGGCTGGCCGTAGGGCTGGGAAAACTACACGTCGTCACGCTGACCTCCTTCTAAGACTGGCTAACAGTTTTCGGTTTCATCGAGCAGCTGAAGGGGTGGCAAGTAACGCGATGCGCCTAGCCGGAGGCGCACGCCTCCCGGCCGCCGAGACCGATCAGAAACGGGTTGTTTACTTCCACGGGATGCAATGGCTCCGTTACTGTGTGGTGGTTCGCAAGTCACGCAGGACCCTCAATTTACGCCGCGATCTTGATGCGATCAGTCGGCTAATTAAACCTGAAAATTCCATACTCGACTCTAAGTGCTCGACGGTTCTGGTTCAATGTTACCTTTAATCAGTTTCGTGCTGCGCCAGCCATTAGAGTGATGAGATTTCCAAGAAATTGCTCAATTTATGTCATGATTTCAATCGAACAGAAGTGTCTAGGTAATAGGGGCGAAGGAAATGCCATGATATGAATCATGTTGTTTCGCCATTTCTTTTGTTTCAATATTTAGTTTTTAAAGCCTCGGGCTAACCTTATTAATCTTAAGAGAATTAATAAGAAGATGTTTTATTATGTAAAAAAAATAGAAATTCGCTAGTAAGTGTCTATCAATGTTTCATTCTACGCTAAGCATGCAAAGCTGCAGCATTGTGCGTGTCTCTCGCTGCCGCAAATAAGTAAATAATTGTATACATAATTTCGAAGTATTTTTGTATAAAAGTGCAAAGCAATTAAATTGAGCAACACATTCCTCAGCATTCCCGCCAGGAATTGCTACCTGCCGAATCATAACCGTAAGGGGTAAGATTGACGGATATGCTGAGCAAACGTTCCCGCTCTTTGGGCCAGCTGTTGTAACATAGCCCGATTAAATGTTTGACCACGCGAAGAAATAGAACGAAAGCGAGTCTGAGTGAACGTGAGCATAACTCTCACTGTTTTTTTTTCCTATTTCGTGCCACCATCAGCGGTCGGTTGAGAAACCACGTGTACGATGCTCGTAATAGGCCGCCGTTAGGATAGTGGCACCGATCACGGCGCCAGTGGGAAGGGATGACGCTGGCAGCACGCTGCGTCGCCCGTGGATCGTAACCAGCCAGAAGCGACCCACCAGCACTTTCCACCTGCTACGGTCAACCCGTACCCCGAAAACGGCAGCCGCCAGCGCACGGCTGCGGATCGGCGCTACGCGGTGCGATAGTGCCTTCCAGCCTGACGGCAACTCAGTCCAGCTCGGAACTTCAGTCGGTGCACGCGTGCTGTGGCGTGGTATCGCGAGCGTGTTCGCGACACTGACCGTTCTGCATTCTTAAGCTTTTGCCACTAAAAACTGGTCGGATCGGATCGGAAAAATCGGATTCCATCCTGGTTCCTGACAGTTTCTAGTTCCTGGGTGTGCATACGATTTGCGTTTTGCATTCGCATATTGTGAGTGAGAAAAAATAGAACAAAAACTGAGAAAGTGATGAAACGGACAATCTACTAATATCGCACAAAATAATAGTGGAAAGAGCAGTGCAGTTGGATTTACCATCCGAGATTGTTTACACATTTCCGGTCAAGGCACACTAGGTAAGTAGTAACGGACTGTCGCTGAAAAAAAAACCCAAAAAAGTGAAGCAAAAACAAATAAATAGGGGTCTAAGTGAAACAAAAGACTTTAACGCGCCAACAGATAAGCGACGAACCCCCGGCGGTTGGTTTGCATTTAATTTGAATTGTTGCATTGTGAGTGGCCATTTTTCAAATGCAATCTATATAATGGCTCGGAACGCTACGGCCTCAGTTGCAGTCAGCTGCAGTTGGGAGAATTTCTTCACAATCGTTCGCTAGGGGCCACCACCACCACTGGGTGAGCTTTTCATTGCGAAGGCTGAACTTTCCGCTAACTAACCCACTCTCTTGCTTGCCTCATCCGAGACGGATCGGATTGGCGCGAGTGCATTGGTTTGTAATAAACGAGCGTTTGGAAGAAAGAGCGCAGCGGCACCATAGGCCACTAACGTGAGCCCAAGCACGGTGTCGAAGGGCTCCAAAAGGTGGAATAATAATCCCATCAGGTTGGGTAACCTACCTGCATTAATTGAGGCCCTAAAATGAGCCAGCATCGTGTAGGGAGAAACTAGTTTGGCTGTGAAAGCCTGAGGCGACTGTACGGCCTCCGCGTGCCTCCAAAGGGACAATTTTATAGCGCGACCAGCGTGCGTGAAACGTTTTTGGTGATTTTGAACTGTCAACAACCCCGGGGTTTCCTTCTGTTTAGAGCTTAGAAGTCGATCCGCCGATAACTGTTTACCCGGCCAATTCGCGTCGCAACGCAAATATTCTGGTTCTGACCTCGATTGCCAACAACATTTTGTTGGGATTGCTACCGTACTACCGGGATTCGTTTACTCATTCAATAGTACTACATACACACACAGAATGTGATCTCTTCCATCTAACGGCTTCCCACACTAAGCGCGCTCGGTGACAGCAAATAGCGTCCATCTTGCACAGTCAACGGCTTATCGCGGAGCTGCTCAGTGGATTGCCTTCAGAGTGGAATAAAATAAAGGTTTACCGCTGATGCGGAAACGCGCCGAGAACTGTGGGGCACTACCAAGCAAGAGGCGGCAAATGTAACTTCGCAGCTTGGTGATGGAAATTAAAATGCGAATATTGATGTTTACCACTCACACTCAGGCTCACAATTCCACAGCATAGAAAAGGTCGCCAGTGCGACTTCCTTCTATCGGTGGATCGGTCGAACATTTTTCCTAATTAACCACTATAAATCTTTTGATTCACAAAGAATGATCGCGATTTATGGACAATCTTTTGCGATACAGAAAAGAGAAAAATACAGCGCACTGGGAGCCTTTAGTGCTAACAAACTGGCACGACGCAATTCGTTCGATCACTCTACGGAAATGTAGAGAAGAAAAAAATATTGTTCTAATGGCGAAGGGATCTTGGGGCGGTCAATTATAATTGACGTTTAGAAACAGGTTCCGGGCAAGCGGCTTCTTTTTATAAATTCAAAGCATGCGCCTATCCGCCCTACAGGTTGCTCCTGAGTGATGAATGAAAATGCCTGTCCATGGTCGCTGGAAGCGCAGAGCAATATTTAAAACAGCTAATTCGCAAACCATAAAAGCGGATAAATTCTTCCCTCTGATTGTTGATGCTGGACGATTCACTCGACTCGCTCGTTTCGCAATGAAACCGCGGATCGATGCGGAAGCTCGCACGACCACGGCACGTTTTGGGAAATGGAGCCAACCGCAAGGTGCCTGGTTCCCCCAAAACCGGTCCCTGGTGTGGGGGATTTATGGAAACCAACAGCAACTGGCGACAGTGTTCCGTGGTGGAGAGTACGATCAATCTTGTGCCACTTTGGCAAGCACCCCGACAACGACCATTCCTGTGGCGCCTATACTAGGGTGTTCATTAAGTTTTGCGGGTCGATACCAGAGGGCGCTGCTACGGACCTGATTTTTTTTTGTGATATTGGTACACTCTTCAAATGAAGGTATGTGAAATTTCAATTCAATCGGTCACCTAATTTTTTTTTTACAAGCCATTTAGTATCGACATGTCACAGTATTTTTTGCAATGGAAAAAATCAAGTATCGTGAAGTGATTTAATTTCTATTTTTGAAAGGTTTAGGCAAAGGAAAATTATGAACGATTGTTGAAAGTGTATAAGAACTCTTTGCCTTCAATTAGGTGGTTAAAAGAGAGGTTTCTGAGTTTAAACGCGGTTGTAGTAGCCTTTAAGATGATCCATGTCAAAAACGTCAAAAAACAGACACAACACCTGAAATTGTTAAACAATACAGGATATCGTTTTCGAAAATCATCCAATCACTGATAGAAATTAAGTACAAGGCCTAGCCATCTTATTGAGCAGTATAACCAATATTTTGAGTTAAGTATTGGGTTTGAGAAAGCTGTTTGCAACATGAGTGCCGCATTTGCTACAAACGCATTCGAATGCATCTTCCTTGACAACATTTAGAGTGTTTTCGATAGGATAAAGTGGATTTTGTGCATTGAATCATCACTTTCGATGAGACTTTGGTCTCTTACTATGATCCTGAATCAAAACAAGAGTCTAAGGAGTGGTTCGAACCTTTTTCTTCGGTTCCGAAACGAGTTCGTCCAGAAACTGCCAAAAAAGATGTTAGGATCAGTTTTGTGCGATGCGAATGGAATTTTGCTTGCGGATTACTTGCAAATTGATAAAACAATAAATTTTGATTACTTTTGTAACATTTTAGACTGATTGGAAGAGAAAATTCCTGGAAAAAGACCCGGTTTGAAGAAGAAAAACATCCTCTTTCATCAGGGCAATGAACCCTGTCACAAGAGCTTTTTGAAAATGGTAAAAACCCATGAATTAAAGTCCGAATTGTTGGAGTATCCACCGTATTCACTAGATTTGGCCCCTGACGACTTCCATCAGTATTCAGACCTAAAAAAAATCGTGCGTGAAAAGCGTTTTCCATCAAATGATGACGTCATAACAGCTGAAAAATATGAAAATGACACGTCGATACTAAATGGCTTGTAAAAAAAAAATTAAGTGACCGATTGAAATGAAACTTCACATACGTTCATTTGAACAGTGTACCAATATCACAAAAAAAAATCAGGTCCGTAGCAGCGCCCTCTGGTATCGACCCGCAAAACTTAATGAACACCCTAGTAGTTTGGCGTCACAAATTGCACATCTAACGCGTGACGACATTTCGCGCCATATTTTATTGTTGAAATATGGCACTGGTTCCAGCCGGAACGGGAAGGGTTACATTTATTATCCTGCACTAAAATGTGGTGTTTCTTTGATTGGATGATTCGAACCCGACAGGTTTCATATTGCGCACTCCAGCAGCCGGCATCAAGCCGTGAAATATGATGTCATCTTGCTAGCGGATGATAGATTCCGACTGAAACCGATTCTATTCGTTCATTGCTCTAAACAAGTCAAATTTGTTTTCAAAATAAGTGAGAGTGTTGCTTCTTCATTTATTGAACGTTTAGGTTAATACAGATGTGTGCGATCGATTTTGGATGTTTTCATTTTGCACTTCGCTTTCTTGCTTGCTGGTTGGCCGAAACCTTATCAGCATCCATTAGGGGGGCGAATGTTTATTTTATTCATTCACCCGATGTAACCAAATTTAGCAACCACATTAGCATTAGAAAGCTTTCCAAGTAAAGAGGTTGCCAGCCGTGGAACGGTTTCTGGTGTCACTTTTTTTGATTCTTGAGTAGCATGCAAGCAAGCAAAAACCGGATGATGTCGAAAGATCCTCAGCTATAAAAAGCCCTTTCATTTTTATTCATTTTATTCAAAACAAAGCATCATAAAACGGATGCGTAGCGTCACTGCGCAGCTTACGCCTCCAATGCTGATCGTCCTACGGATCCATAACCTGATTCTTGTCCCCTTCGTGTGTAGTTCGATTTCGGAGATCATCGGTAGTAGATCGTGCGCCTTTCCAAGGTAGCACCAAGGGCGTTGCTGACGAGTGGACTGGACCGATTGCCTGTGGTGTTTGGTGCTCCCTATCGACACATCGGTGGTGACACGATAGTCTGCGGAATTAATAAACTGCCCATCGGCCCCTATTTGAATGCTGGGCCCCTTGGTTGACACGGACGTATTTTTGAACCCTTTGCCTTTCTGGGTGCATATCAATGTGTGTAAATGAATCGTTCCATTCGTAAAAGTCAGGGTGACGCATTTATTTATGGTTGGCTCCTTCCCCAACAAAAGGGAATGTGGTCCTTCCAAAGCAATGGTTTATTACTTCACGTGCCGTCAGCGTGTGGATCCGTGCATAATGGGCACCAATTCAGCAACCATTATTCGCAATTAACCCACAAAAGGTGTACGGGAGAGCCTGTGGCCCAATAACTGGGCCACCGTATCTTGGACCCCGGGGCGTCGTCGCGTTGACGACAGTTTAGCTAATCAGTGCGGACTAATCACCTCACCGTCGAGCCACGGGGACACTGTGCCTAACGAATCGTCGCTGAAACGTGACGTACGCCATCCATCGACAAGCGGTGGTGTCCCATGCATGTCCCCACCGTAGATCTCCCGTTTTCGTAACGGCTTCAGCTACATTCCATCTCCGAATCAACTGACGCACCAGTTTATTTTTTTCTTTATGATCGGAGTTCATCGACCACAGAAAACTGATGATTAATGACTATTTCGGACTCTCTCTCTGTGTGGTATGTGTGCAGCATAAGTTGCTCAACCCGCTTGGCCGCTATTGAATGATTAGATTAAGATTTGGAAATTGGAACCTACACTCGAATCACCTTTAGTTCGCTCGTCTCTGTGAGTCGAACTTCCACTAAACTTTTTTTTGAAGGGATCCTCTTCATATCGAGACATTCGGCACTAGGCCACAGTATGCTGTAAAATGGTTGACATTGAATCGTGCTTCTAACGTTCAGACTGACGCTCTAGCCCTAAATTCCCGTGGCAGCCCCGTGGAGAAGACGTTATGCAACGGACCGCTATCGTCCGCTCACGCTTCAGTTCGGTCGTCGCTACTATTACCTCTACACATTGGTGTCCCAGGCGCGTCTGACGTCTCTTGGAACGTTCGCTGACCAAACGGTCCCGTCGAGGGCCACTAAAACGGGCGCTCTCTTCTGTGCCGTCCGCTGCGAGGATGAGCTGCGGAGTCGAGATTTGGATGGATAATTTGGTTGACCTACTGGCGTACGCCAGTGTGCCTTTGTTGCTCTGCATTGCCGTCACAGCTCTATAGTAAATTCTCTCTTTTTTCTGTGGTTATCTTTGCAACCACCCCACAGGGATACAGAGTTGCTTGTTGCCGGCCATTGCAAGGCACCGCCGGGCAAATGTATGTTAAGTTCATTTCGACTTCACGCAGCAAGTGTCGAAAGTGTGCCATCCGATCTGCCTCCGCAGCCTGCGTGCGGTGCGCCACATTTGCGCGCTCGTTACTGACCCGCTTGGGGCGTAGATCCATTTGCCCGTAATCTCGTCCCCGACGATTTGCGGTACCCGAGAAATGTGAGTAATCCATGGTGATGCAAAGAAGCCAACATAGCCAAAGGTTAATTGAAATGGTTGTGGGCCACTTGTGGTGCTAGCCGGTGTCTCATGTCGGCGCAGCTCAACGGGCCGCTGGCCCAAAATGTTGAGCCTTTCTTTTTACAATAACAACCACGAACGCCAACGCGCACGTGTTTCGCCATCTTCTGGCCGAAAAAAGCGGGAAAACGCGTGTGTTGATGAAGTTTTCGTTTCTTCGGGTCGACACCGATTTCGGGTTTCTTCGGGTCGACCGTTTTTTTTTTGTCTCGTTGTCTCACCGCATCGTGAAACAACTCCAGTACAGCCGTTAGTTGTGCGCTACATGCGAGTCAGTATTTCTTCCATTGTGTAACGTAGCGAAGCCGAGGGACCTTGAATTTTGACCCATGAAACGAAGACGATGGCCAAGGAAACGATGTCAAACCGAAACGGTTCCCGCCGGGCGCTAATTGTTTCACCCAAATCGGAAGTTACCTTATCGGCCTTTCAGCGTGATCTTCGCCTAAAACTGACTTCGGATAGAGCACCACTTTAGTCCGGCGATCGCCGAAAGCCTTGGGCAGCTCGAAGCTACTTTTTATGCGCATTTCATGTTCCTTCCCATTAGGTCCCTTCCTTCGCGTGCCTGTTTTTAACGATCGTTTGTCAATCGAAAGAACCGCCAGCGAGCCACCAGCGGGGTCTATCGTTAAACCGATGGTTGATTGCCACACGGGCATTGGAATTTGTCGACTCATGTGGCCAACGGGAGAGACATCTTTTCCACTCCGATCACCGATTGCTCGCGCGAAACGAAAATAACATTCGAAATGTTTTTGCTTAAATTAATGGCGAACGTCGTCAAAGGAAATGGCCCTCTAGCAGATCTGCTTAACCTTGGCACGTGTTTGACAACAAACCTAGAACCATTCGAAAGAGGATTGGGGTTTTATACATCTGAAATGATTAAAAGATGCTGCAATTCGTTGGCTGCTGATCGAACACTCGAGCAGAACAGCACGTTCGGATCCCGGATTTCGACATGTTTACCGCAAGCAAACAAGGGTCCGCGCAGGTTGTTTGAATAATTTTCTAAAATTACTCGCCCAACAATTAAAGGGTACTTTGCCGAACGTCAATTGCCTAGAACGCCGGAGAGTCGTGCGCCTGGGCCACGGGACGGCGGAGATCATTTGTCATGTAGGTGCAAAGCGCCTGTGTCTGTGAGGTCATTTTCTGATTTTAGTTTAGCGTCCGATAAAGGGGAGCTCCGTCAGACGTAATTCAAATATTTATCGTTTGCGTTCTTGGCACTTTTGGTACCAGACATGCGTGTGACGAAACGATCCTGCGTACGCTTCGAAACGAAATGTCACGCGGTGGCGTCAATGTGCGGACGATCAGTTGTACAACGACCTTAGGAAGCCAGACTGTGATGGACGGTAACCGGTCCCCGGCCCGAGGGGTTCATCTATTCTTGATCCGCCAGTCTTAGAACGGAACAAACATGGGCGTTTTTTCCCCACCATTTGATATGCTAATTATGTTTTTGCGAAAGAGATGCTTGACCTGTCGCAGACAGCTAATGGTAGCCGTAACGTTTCAGCAGATAATCTTGCACCCGGTAGCCATTTGATTTGCGGTTGAAACTAAGCTTTAAATTACGCCTGGGAAGCCGTCTGCGCACACCCAGACGAAGGTTCAACAACAACCTAATCGTAAATATTGACATTCCAACATCAGCAGCCGTCGGTTTCACAATTTCAGTTGCGTAAGCCCCGAAGGCCTCGACTAGATGTGTAGAATTCATGAGATTTAAATATTGTTCTATAACACACGCAACCGACCGTTCTCTTTTGCAGCCAAAGCCACGATGACTACCACACGGGTGATACTGAACTTCCCCTGGATCAGCAACGACAAGCTGAAGGGAGACTTTTTCCAGGACACGGGCGTCACGGATGCGGTCATGAAGATCGCCCGGAAGGAGCTCCGGGAAGACAAAGCGATACGCGAGCAGTCGCTCGAGCAGCTGCATGACTGGCTGCAGAAAAACGGCGATGTCGCGAACGTCCGCACCGAGGATCTGTTTCTGTTGCGGTTTTTGCGCACGAAAAAGTTTAGCGTCCCGATGGCGCAGCAGATGATCCTGAAGTATCTGAACTTCCGCAAGGTGTTTGCCCATCTTATCCACACGCTCGACTTTACGGCGCCCAACATACTGAAGCTGCTGGACGGTGGCTACCTGTTCCCGTCGCCCATCCGGGACAAACATGGCCGCCGGGTGATCATTGGCTTCGCAAGTGCGTAGGACCCCCGGCGACGGTGCCGTCGTAGGTATGCTTCGTCCCTCCGCTTGTGCTGATACGCGATCGTCGTTTTGCAGATCATTTCAATCCCACCGAGCACAACAGCTCCGATATGGCCCGGTTGCACTTCATCACATACGAGACGCTGATGGAGGACCCGGAGAACCAGATCTGTGGGTTCGTGCACATTGGGGACTTCAAGGGTATCTCGACGTCACACATCGCTTGCTGGAACCCGACCGATTTCCTGCGCATCATGAAGTGGGGCGAACAGTCGATCCCGATGCGGAATAAGGAGGTGCACCTGGTGAACGTACCGTCGACCGTGAAATACATCATCGAGGCTTGCAAGTCGATGGTTACCAAAAAGATGAAGGAACGGCTACAGGTAGGCTAGGGGTGTCTGTGGAACCCTCTGACATCTGCGGAACCCATCTTACGCTTCATGTTCATTGTTTGCTTAGGTCCACGTTACGCCACAGGATCTCTGTCGGAAGGTTGATCCGGCGTGTTTGCCGAAGGAGCTGGGCGGTACGATGCCGATGGCCGAGATGATCGAGATCTGGAAGATGGAACTGGCGGCTAAGCGCAACCTTGTGCTCAGTTCGGACAAGATGCGAATCCTCGACGATCGTGGCATCGTCACCCGGAACGGTCCGGACCGCAACAACAACAGCAACAGCGCCCTGGGCATGGACACGATAACCGGCAGCTTCCGCAAGCTGGAAGTGGACTGAAGCCCGCTAAGAGTCCACCGGCGACGTTACCAACAGTGATTTATTTTTGGATCGTATTCATGTGCGCTCGGTGCGATCATGCTTTACCCTTTCCGCTAGAACGTTAGGCCGCTAGACTCGACCGTGTATATCATTAGAGCGTAGGTTCATGTGGCTTGTCTACAGGTTTTTGTGCGTGGTTGGTGTGTTTTTATTTCCATGTTTGGTCAATTCTTCGTTTCTCGCGTGAGCGTGTTGCCGTCAGAAGCAGTACCGCGCCCACCCGAACCAGCACCGCGTACGCTTAAGAAGCAACTTTAGCAGCAGTGTTTAATACTTTGCAAGCTTTAGGCATCAACCGAAATAGGTTAGGAGCAGTGAGAGATATAAATAAAAGAATATTCAAAGATCAGCGTGCGGTGGTTTTGAATAGATCGGAGCAACTTAAACCGCAACCAGACCGGCCCAGTGTGGCCAGCGTTGCAGTTGGCTGTACAGTGCGGTGGGGTCCCCGGCGGATTGAGTCCCGTGAACGACTCCGCGGATGCGATATTGTGCCGATAGGCTGAAGCGGCGAATCGACTCTGTGAAGAGAGCCTTCAGCTCGGCATACTGCACTTCAGGTGGCTGCCGTTCGGTAAAGTCCCCTTTAAACACGAGAAAACACGAGATAGATTAGTTATCTTAGCGTGATGTTTTCGACTTTGCATCACTACCATCCTTACCGATTATACCCACCACCAGGGTGGTGTTGTGTCCCGGCAGATCCGTGAAACCGTGCTGACTTTTCCAGCCGCGCGCTTCGTACGTCACACCGTCGCCGCCGATCAGGAAGTTAAACGGAATGTGCTCCTTGCCGGTGGCCCAACAGTTGTCCTCGGTGCGCTGCAGGAACCGCAGACAGTCTTCCTGGGTGAAGCAGCCGATGCTGTGCGTGTGCAATACGATCACGTCCGTGATGGCGGTCCGATCGAGGGCAGGTGCGTGCAGTTCCACCGGGTGATGCCACCAGGCCGCACGGTCGACAAGAAAGAACGGGTGCGACACCGGCCAAGGACGATCGACTGCGGGCGGGGGAAGCATTCGGTAAGCGTTTCCGGGACCGAAACGGGGTCAAGGCCACGATCGATCAGCTATCAGGAACTTACGCTGCAGTACCAGCAAGTACACGCCAATCGCGACACCCAGCAACAGGAACACGACCAACCCTAGCATCAGCAGGAGCGCGATCGGGTGCACTTTGTTGGGATCGGCGCTACGCCGTGGCTTCAGCGTATGATACTCACCCAGCTGACCACCGGGTCGTCCTCCACGGCCCCCGGTAGCCAGCAGCAGTGGTGTCCGTTCGTTCTGCCGCACACCGGCCTCCAGTTCCTCCTCCCATGAGCCATCCACCTTCCGGAGCCAGTTGATCGGGCTACCGCGGGACAACCGAGACGAGCCGCTGGCCGCCACGGAGCGCGCTGTGGAAAGCATATAGGTGAAGCACTTAGCACTGGCACACTCGAGAAGCGAATCGATGGGCCACCGAGATCCGCTCCACTGGTCGGCCTCGTCCCCCTCGTACGAGTCTGGCAAACGCGCAAACCGCCGTTCGATGATGCTCGCGAAAAGTCGACTGTTCAGCACGACCAACATTTCTTGACCCGACGTCCGCAAAACGGCTACCGATCGGAACGACGAACGGCCGCAAGTGCAACCGGCGCTTTGCCATCGCAAAACATCGATCTCGGAAGACGATAAGCGGCCCGGACGGCGCGATGCTGATAACCGCATACGCGCAAAAAGCAGAACCAGTTAGAGCTTACTGAGGGTCCATGCGAATCGGAACGCCCGTTTGATTATAGTTTTGAGAAATCGCACCGCTCCAAGGTGCAGCTCACCGTGGCCAATGTTTCCAGCAACGGTTGGTTTTCAAACAAACAACATCTAAAACTTATGAAACTATTACGGTTCATACAATTTGCCGGAAACTGTCGGCCGGGCAGAGTAACTGGACTCATTATGTCACATAATTTTCTGCCTTCGTTTCGCGTGGACGTGCGCCCCGGATCTCAGCAATCAATCAATCGTTAAGTAATCAATTTCCCTACGCTAGCAGTTCGTTGATTACACTGAATAACTGCCGACCATGGTGAACCTCTTCGCTGCCTAGCTTATCAACGTGTTTTTTGCAAGGTTTTTCAACAATTTCTCTAGAGCACGTTTTGCAAAACGCAAGTCTTGTTGTGATCATTATAATTAAATATTTAATCAGAAAACACAACAGTTCTTTATCAGTGAAATATCATTTTAAAGGTCGGTATAGAATCGTAAAAAAACTTCAAAAGATTTGAGTCATGCGATCGAATTAATAATAAATACCCTCACATCATACAAGTATAATCGTCAGCAACTACTTCTGCGCTTGTCTCCTAGGAGACTAGCAGCAGCCAGTAGCGCTTATCACCAGTGAGCTTATAACTCTACGGTGCTCACACTCTTCCTCGAATAAGCCAACAAAGTACACTGTAAACTTTACCATAGCACACTACGTAAGTAACAACTTGACTCATATCCTCATGGTGTTGCGAGATATCTGACGTGTCGTTAAGGTGTCGTTTAAATTTTACGAGAAACTACTGTGCTGTTACTTCACGTTTCACACTACCTGCGCCTAACAAAGTGCCAGTGAAAGAAACCGAGACTTCACTGTGAAGACAGGAAGTTATTGTATGTCTGCATCTGATTCAGTTTCGATGCTGGACAGCGACCCCGCCGGATTCAATTAGTAGCAAGATCGCCCTGGTTATCTTATCGCGGCACACGCTCGACATGATACTTGGTTAATCCCTGAAACCATGGCCAGCAACTATGGCGTCTGTGGGATGCTCTTTTATCATCTTGTCAATATTTGGCAACTTTCACATCGTCTACCCGCAAGGGCCCAGCATTGTTCTCGGTGTGGCACTTACCGGCTGAAAACATGACTAGATGGTCGGTGGACAATTACGGATCGCTTGTCTGGTCAGTCGTAGCTGGGGACGACTACTCCAACAACCAAGCCACGACGGCGGCGGACGTATGTCCGGGTGGGCCAATATCTTACATTTAATTTCCTTCGTCCTTCGAGCGTGTGCTAGCACACCAGGGAAGGATCTGTTCAAGGTCACAACCGGTCACCTATCACGTCACCGCAACTAGTTGCACACTACAGCCACAGCACAACTATTTTTCACCCTACGGACACTTTCTGGCAGTGCTAAGGAGGTTCCAATGGCTGCTCCTTACGCCAGCCGTGCAAAGTTGTCATCGGAATAGCACAGCCGCTCCTTGCACATGGCGTGATCCCGAACGCAATGCGTTGCCTTTGCGACTGCAGGTGGAATATTCCTGCCAGAGTTGGTCTTGGCTGGCCGAGTTCGACTGGCCACTGGCGTGGCTAGCAATTGGATGAGTTTGAGTTTTGACTTTCTTGGCCTCGTTGCCGTTGTTCTTATTACTCGTTTGTTGAGATTCAATCAAATCAATACAATATACGGTGTCACGGCACTGTTATTTACACGTTTCGTCTCGTTCTACGAACCGCGTTCTATCGCTCACACCACGATCGTATGCGTTTCAGTTTGAGGGGCGTTTGATAAGCCGGAGGTAAAATTCTGTAATGTTTCTCCGAAAGCACTCCTCCAACTTATACTGTTGCTTGCTGTGCACTGGATGAACTGTCTTCAGGAACTGACGGTGTCGGAACAGAATTGCAGGTACAGCTCCTTTGGCCCGTTCGGATTACCTGTACCATGTGTGATGGAGGACGCCTGGTGACGGGTAAACACCGTCAGTTACAGCGATCGTAAACACGGAACCACGTCCCTTTCCTGCTTGCCCTAGGATGACACTGATAAGATAGTGCAGGCAAGAATAGGGCTTTTCCGTCTGGCGCGTGTAACGGATGGTTCCACAAGCTTCTCACCGATGCACGCACAAACAGGTTGGGATGCACAGAAACAGGAATTGAGGTAAGTGGAATGCCATTTGCACTGGTCACGGAATCATTAACCGGGAGGAATGTGGCTCACTACCGTGTGCGGCTAATTTGGTACTACGAAGGCGAAGCACCGTGCACCGTTCGCTGTTGATAAAAATGATTCAGTGTCAAAATAATGTGGGTCATGGGTGATCTTACCAACAAACGGAAGTCGGTATAAGATAATGACTTGGTGGCTGCGTTTTTTTTGTTTAATTTTTAACCTTACTTGTGGTAATGTTGCACTGCAATGGCACAGAGTACAGAACGTAGGCTAGTTCCACAACCTTATCGTAGGTTGACTGTGTCTCGCCTAATCGCCGAACACACGATCTTCTCAGACGATCTCACTGGATATCTAAGCTATCAGATTGCGTAATGCGCAAGGGAGCAAGTTATATTCCAACGAATTCCGCTCTGCAGCGGAATAACCGGACCTGGAGGCATATCGATTTCGCTTCCCTTGCACTTGTGCGCGTGATCATAAGTCATCATTAGCTATATCAAATGAAAAACAAAACAATCTTACACAGTGGAACAGTTGAATCAGCAAATAAATGTATTTAATTCTTCATGTACTAAACAAATAACAGACAACGTTTGCTGCTTCCTATCGTTAACATTACTCGACCAAGCGGCCCGGCCACATTTTATAGTAACAATTTATCCCGTTCCATCCCGTTGACTGTTCGGACTCGTTCACACGGTTCGATTTGCTCGATCGCGGTTCAAATTAAGCTTGTGTCATTATTTGCGTTTGAATCGCTGTACGTCGACCGTGCAGAACCGGAAGGATGGGCCGCCGAAGTGCTGGCTACGGATGCACCTAGGGGTACCAGGCACGGTCCACCCGATGGGTGCAAATCACCGGTGGCACAGGTGATCGTTGGAATGTTGCATCCGTGCAGCGAGAAACCTTGAAAGTCGGCCACGGTCGGTTTCAGCGGTGATTCGAGCATCAGCGATCCGGGCGAATCATCCAACAGGCTGCCGCCCGTCGACGGTTCCACACTGCCGGGAGCCACCAACGGGAGTGGCATTGGTTTCTGTGGCTCCCTCTGTTCCTTGCGCAGCAACGGATCAAACTCTTCCAGATCGAACTGTGGCTTTGTCGGTGGGTTTGCTGAAGCTACGCCAACGGCACTGCTGCCGGAACTGCTAGCCGTTGGTTTCAGTGCGCGGACATCGCAATCGTCCGCTGCACTATTGTCACCGCTGTGGTCGGAAAAATCGAAATCATAGTTAATGTTACGGATCCCGCGGATAAAGTCCGTCGCCAGATCGTCCGGGGTCGTTAGCCCGTCGAGCGATTGCGCGTCAAAGATGTTGTTGTAGTCGAAGGACGGTGAAGCGGACAGCAGATCGGCAGAATTGCTAGCGCTCATGCTCATACCGCCGAATGGGGAGGGAACATTGACGGTGGGTGGCTCCTCGGAGGGACCGGAATCGACCGACAGCAACGGTGTGGCCGCTAGCGTGCTTGATAGGTTTTGTACGAGCTTATCAATCTGACCGTCGGTGGACGATGGTGTAGTCGTCGGGTGCGTTTGTTCTGTCGTAACCATCGATGGCTTTGGTTTGCTGCTGGAAACTTCCATGTCAGTGGTTTTCACTGCGGCGACCAGATTCGAACCGAAGTGACCCCCGGTTGCCGCCATGTCCAGTGAGAGAGACGAAGGGAGTACGTACGCTGTCCCCGGCGTAGCTTGGTAGGGTCGCCGTAAAGCTACCACTCGCTGCGGTGTTTGGATGGGTTTAAGCACCAACGGGGTTCGCTCGAGCACCTTTGCCACAGTTTCCTGGATCTCGGACTGTAAAGACATTGATGATTTTTTTGAGTTTTTGCTAAAAGTGTGATCTGCTGCTACTTACTTGAAAGGTTGCGATCTCCTCCCCGAGCGCCACAATTCCCTTGTACAGTTCATCGTTCTTTGTGTCCAGCGTTTTCATCACCTTCATGTTCTCGGAGATTTGGTGTAAACTTTCGCACGCAATCAGGGCACTTTCCCACGCCGACGTTCCCTCGTTCTCACCCGCCATCAAACTATCAAACTCTTGCTGCGTCAGCGATAGCGATTCTGGGGTAATATTTTCAATAAACGAAATTGCACAGCACTGCAAGGGAAGGAAACGAAATGCTCAAACACTGGGGCCAAGAAGCGGCTACACCACAGACCTACCAAATTGGTAAAGCAATAGCCGCTCTCGCCGCTCATCAACCTCGACGCGTTGCTGAACCGCGTGATGAAATTGATGTTGCTGTGCAGCCGCACCGGATTCGATTTGAGCACCACGAAGATTAGCGCCGGCAGAAAATCGTCCGCACTGGCCGGGCCCTCTACCGATTTCTTCAGGAAGCTAAAGATGTGCCGACAGCAGCGCACTATGCAGTCTAGCTTTTCCTGCGGCGACAGGAACGAGTCCACCGAGGCCAGCTCGGTGATGGCGGTGTACGCGAGTTCGCGCACTTCCGAGTTTACCTCGTCGATGCTGCACATCAGATGCTTCGCCGTGATCCAGCTCAGCTGGCGGATACGCTTGTGAATGTAGGAATCGTTATCCTCGTCGGTGGTCGATGGCGGCGAAAACAGATGCTTGTGGTTCTTGGTCATAATGCAGCGCTCAAAGAAATCCAGCACCTGTTCCCTCATCTCCTCCGATGCGCTCGCGAACTTGGAGTTATCCATCTGCATGTAATCGCGGAACTTTGTGTACCCGTTCTGCACCAGCTCCGACACCTCGTCGATGTTGCTGGTGGCATGCTTTTTGCGTATTTGTTGGTCGAGCATGTGGATGAAGTACTTTAGCTCCTGCTTTGCAGGTTCATCCACCTTCAACGCTTTCAGTGCATCGACGTATTCCTGCTCGAGCTTATCGAACGCTTGCCGGTGGTGATGACGCGATTTTTCGGAATCTAAAAGAAACAAAAGAAGTTGGTGTTAATCTCCAGCGGTTTGGGTGTTTTGAACAAGCCGCTGACCTCTGCCCGGGGTAGACTTCTTGATCAGATCGATAATATTCAGCTTTTTCTTCTTCTCATCGCGATCACCTGACAGCTTGGGGATGAGCTTCGAGTGCAGTGACTGTGGAGGATGCAGTTGGCCACCGTGGGAAGTTGTTGCCTGCTGGTCCGATCCATGCAGCGAAGGCGATTGTGCTACGTCCCGGGATTGATGCTGCTGTTGAGACTGGTTCTTCAGCAACCGAAACGCTGTGAATAGACAAAGCAACGCCAACGTTCCATTATCGTTGCCCATGACACGAGGAAACGATCATTGCAAACGCACACAGCTGGCGAAAACCGCCTTCTACGATAACGGAACATCCTAAACTTACGCTGAGTGTGCCGTTCTTTCAGTGAACGTTCGCGATAACACTTGGAGCACAGCCCAAACCACTGCGCGTTGCCATAGAATCCGCATCCATTCCGGCACTTCAAATCCTTCTGCTTGATGCGGGGTGTTTTAATGGAGAACATTTTTTCCACCTTATCCATCGCGAACCCGTCCCGCTGGCTCTTTCGTCCGTCGTTAGTAGGTAATCACTCGCCTTTGCCTTTGCTAAATTCGCAGCACCGATGACGAGAACCGGTGACCCTATGTCCACATCACTGTGTTGTTGGTATCCGGTCGGACGGGAACGTTTCGGGGACCAGATTGCACAACGATACAGACCTACCAGGAAGTAGGGCCCGCAATATACAGTCACACGCACGACAAGCGGACGGGCGGGAGGGTAATAATCACAGACCAGCTATTTCTGCGCTGATGGTGTTTGCTGTTGCTGGTCCGCAACTGACGTTCGGATGAAACACAACATCATACCACAACAAACATTAGAGCTCGGCACCGGCTCCCAAGAGGCGGTTCAGATAAACTCAGCGCAAACTAAGTACTGGTAAAGACAGGGGCAAACGTTTGTGTTGTTGTGCCATTACTGGTTCAATTGCTCATCCTTGCACTGTCCACCGTAGCACAATATGCGTTTGTCTAGCTAAATTGAGCATACCGAGAAAGCGCACATTTTGTGCGGCACTGTATCGCTCAGGCTGTCGGTTGTCAACGGATCCGCGTTCATTCTGACAGCTGACAACAGCAATTCACTCCCATTGTGCAGTGGAGATATCGGTACACATATCTTTGGATCGTTCTAGTCGCTCGGACGCAAACAAAATCGTTCCAGCAACCTTTTGGCAGTGAAAATGTCCAGTGCAGAAGCAACCGGTGGAAGGTAACTAGACCCGCTAGCCCGGCTAGCAATCATGCCATTTTGTTTCCTCGAGCGGTTCGGCACATTCCAACGGAGAACGCGCACTCCTTCTCCTTTACATAATCAGTTGGCGCCCCCCTATCGGTGGCCGTTTCTTCGTCGCCGAATAACCCGTTTTCGAACCGGCGTGATGCTCCACTAGACATTCTAGATGTTTGGCGATTCGGAACGATCGCTTTGAACGTGCAAGGGCAACTAGATTCTGTGAAAAACGGCTACTCAAAACGGCGTGCCCTTTGCACCCTCGAATCTCGCGAATCCTCTGCTCCAGCTGTCCAAAGGTGGCGGTGGCGAGAGTGCATTGACGGCCGTAAGATTATTGACCTTGAACTTGCAGCAGATTTTTTATCAACACAAACTGAGATAGAGTGACCCTTAGTTTTGCTGCGATGTAAAACAATGGAAAACAAAAACTGTGTAATTATTTTTACCACGTAAGATACACTGACACAGTGTCGAGTTTGTGGACAGTTTAATTCAATTTTCGTGATCCATAGCTCAACCATAGCTTGAATTCCGTAGCTCAATCTAGGATTAAGTGCTATGCTGTGGACAGTTGTGTGTAAAAACTAAAATATAGTCTGCGCTTTGTTGGATTTTAATTAGAAATTCGCCCATTATCCTTTGCATGCCTTTCATCGGTCGGACCTTGTCGTGTATGAAAACGCATCTTAGAACTTGACCCAGTTCGGCACAACTTAGCGTACACGATACACTTAAGCAACGCTGCACAGCCCCAACGTTTCATCGACGAACGGACGGCGAACGGACCTCAGTCAACCGTGGTGCAATCTGGATTTAGAGAAAGAAACGTTAATTTGTATTGTTTTAACCGCCATTGCCGGAGTTTAGCTGAAGCATTAGCAGTTTGGCAGAACCATTGAAGTGTGCAAATCAAATCATACAGCTACATCTACGAAGAAGAGTGAATCTGCGCCAGTAGTATGTCTGAAACCGCGAATCCAGCAAAGCGATTAAGTCCCATAGAGTGAGTTTCCGGAAGAAAGTTCTCTTTCCGAGGTTCCTTTTTGTAGATTACCAGCACATTCTATAATTTGCTTCTTCCAATCTCAACCCCTATAATTTGCTT
Organism: Anopheles cruzii; assembly: GCF_943734635.1. Taxonomy (NCBI): domain Eukaryota; kingdom Metazoa; phylum Arthropoda; class Insecta; order Diptera; family Culicidae; genus Anopheles; species Anopheles cruzii. The sequence continues at coordinate 39,789,378 of NC_069144.1, read as the reverse complement.
ATTCTGTAGCGTTTTCTCTACACCATTTTCTCGATCCTTGGAGGTATTCATCGTTGTGCAAATAATTTCCAAGTAGTATTAGGCTAGTAGTGCTTGTTAGTTTATTGTGCAGTATGCAGCTTTAAATAATGACACTGTTGGACATATTATTGTACCGTATTATATTGTAGAATATTTGAAAGCTTTCGTTGGTGTATTTTGTTTTTCGTCCTTTCTCTGGCGCACCACTGGCCGATTCTTACGTTGATCGCTTTTGATTCCACTTTCGTTCCAGCGAGCTTATATCGCCCACCGTACGCGTGATCCGGGAAGTCTACGAAGGCGAAAATGCTCACGAAATGTTCCAGAACGATCTTAACCGGGCATTGTACAAAAAGATTCGCTTCATCATCATAGAGCCAACGCGGCTGGGCGAGGAAACGGAACGGTGGATTGCGGTCGGAAATTGTTTGCACAAGACGTCTTTGATGAGTGGTGCGGCATCGATAGCGATTGGTAAGGAACCGCTTGACGAGCATTCCCTGTCGATGTTACCACAACACACAATCCGATCCGTTCTGTTTCTCCTAGGTCTAGTGTGGAAGTTAGACGTTTTCAGTTACTCGTTTTGTGCCGTATCAGTGTTTTGCACAAGTCTGTACAGCATTTGCTGGGCCTGCGATCCTTGTGTAGAGTATCAGGTATAAGCTCCAGGCGACGTATCCCTCGCCGCCGAATTAATTTACCACCTCTCATCTGGTTACCCGTAGGTCGAGCGAAAGCGGAAGAATTTGATGAAAATTCCGGTCCCTGAAGGAGCCTCCACACCGGTGGTGTTGGTGCACACCGGCAATAAGATCGTGATGTTTAGCCACAGGATAGTTACGCTGTTGGCGGCCTCATTCTGTGCTTGGAAGTTGTACCAAACGTTGCAGTAAGACGATAAATGTAAGAATTATTGCTGGCCGGCAGCGAAAAAATGCTGAAACAGTGTACAGTATGCCGGTCCGGGTGTATCTTCCTGACCGTGCAACGACGGAAGTTCCTTATCGTCGCTATTGCAAAGTACGCCACTCACTGCCGCCTTTGCAAAACAGACCTCCCGAAGAAATCGAAGACAAAACCGTGCGAACCACATCCCAAATATTAGTGCATGCCAAAATTAGAGGTGAGGTGGTTAGCATCGTGAACAGCTCATGGCAATATACCGTCGAAACAATCGTTCAGGGCACGACAAACTTGCAGCATTTTATGATCCGCTTCGGAAACTATCGGATATTCAACCTTGCAGGGTAGCATTTCATTATTTATGTTTTTTTATGTTATTCCGCCAGATTTCCACCAATGAGGGTTGTCGATTGTCACAAATGAAGGTATTTGCATTTAAAAGAATGAAAGAATGAGGAACCAGGTGAACTGAATTTCATTATTAACCTTATTGGTTCAACTAAGGAGTGATGATAACGTCATTTTGAGAGCGTGTTTTTAAGAAGCATAATTCCGCCCGGACGATTTTAACACTTTAGTCACATGTTGCGACCCTTGATTGCAGATCTTTCAACGCTTCTAGTAATATTTCATACGCGATGGACTCGATTGATCTGCTTTGTGAGCATAACTCTGGTGATCAGTCGAAATCTTGTTGGGTTCTGATCATTAAGACCGATATTTGTTCAAATCTCACACTAAGGAAATGATTAAATGGACTAGTGTAGTGAAGCTGCTGAAAGAGGGAGTGCTCAAACAAAGCGATCAAAAATATTACACTCCTAAGCTTGCCTGGTTGACCTCATAGGTGTTGTACAGCAGTAAACGGTGTGATGGAGAGTATTAAAGACAAACATTTTATCATCGGCACGTTCCTTGCTGGTTAAGGATGCTCAACACACGGACACGGTCCTGGAATAATGGAAATAGTGGATGCGTAAATAATATTGCTGAAAAAGTTAAATATGCAAAAGAAAAATTGAGCACAGTTACAGCGCACTGGACCAGAGCACAGGTCATCGGAGCTGGAGATAAATAAGCACTACGGCAAGTTTTACAAAGGTGAGCTGGGTGCAACGAATGCAAAAAGAAGATAACAAAATAAGCCAACGGTAGTTGTAAAACTGTGAGATAAACGTAATGTTATAGAGAAATTGTGGTTGAAGTTTAATTTTCAATAAAAAAAAGGAAAATGTAAAATTTACCAACATTTTGTTACATTTCGTTTCAATTATAAAGTAGATCGAATTGAATGGACAAATGGTTTAAATTAATGCTCTATTCACGTAACGTAAGTGTGTTTTCTCACTTCTCACCGCCTCACTCGAGCGTTTCGTGAAACCTCTCACGATGATGCTCAATCTCGCTCATCTGTCAAAAGCGGTTTTCAAAGGCGGTGTTTACGCTTGAGCATAAGCAACATTTTCGCGTTCTTTAGCGATTGGAGCGAAAATTGCGGAAACGATCTTTGTGTATTAGATCTTTAAATAACCAGGAGACTCATAACTAAATATGAAACTAGTAAGGTGCGTACAGTGAACTGTGTAAAGATATACATATTTAATGCTGGTTATGTCAAAAAACGTCCGAAATTAAAGCGACGCTCCGTTATAACCTCAAACAGTGCAGAGAGTAACGTACCGGTACTGACTAAATTCTTTTCAGGTTTCTGATGAAACTTAGTCACGAAACGGTGACTATTGAGCTGAAGAATGGCACACAAGTACACGGCACGATCACAGGCGTGGATGTTGCGATGAACACTCACCTGAAAGCGGTTAAAATGACGATCAAAAACCGTGACCCTGTCACTCTGGACTCGCTGAGCATTCGGGGCAACAACATTCGTTACTACATTCTGCCGGACAGCCTGCCGCTCGAAACGCTGCTGATCGACGATGCGCCAAAAACGCGAGCAAAGAAACGCGAAGCAAACCGCGGTGGTCCTCGCGGAAGAGGCAGAGGCACACGCGGCGGCCGTGGTGGGCCACGAGGTGGTCGTGGTGGAGGACGCGGTCGCGGCAGACGCTAGACTTTGGGACACATCTGCGCGCCACGATGCTAGCCATAAGGATCTACTTTCTCTTTACGTTAGGAGTCACAATCATTTCGTGGCTACGAAAGCTGGGGGTCGAGAAGCTGTAAAACGGATACTACATGTAAAAACGGGCTCATTTAACAAAACCAACATTCTCTGTGTCCAGTTAGTGTAAAATGTATTTAACAGTCACACACCATTCACGAGCACGTACAGACCGTACACAAGAAAGCAAATGAAAAATAGGCAAGCAGCAACTGCGAACGAATTGAAGCGTTTGTTTTGCATCTTTTCAACTTTTTGTCGATTCTCTGCCAACTGCAGGCGTAGCTCGGTCAGCTCGTCCCAATACTCCTTCATGCGTACGTCCGATGGATTAGGGCTTTCCATCTGGTCCTCCAAGTTTCGCATGCGCCTTTGTAAACCATCGAACACATCGTTCAAGGATTGGAACTGGAAGTAATCGGCACGGTTAGGGGCAATATTTGTTACCGTGTTATTCAATCGCAAACCTCCCGCTCCCGATCGGCGTGGCTGTGATGCATTTCAGGTCAAAAATGATTATTCTGCAGACGCAACGAAAGGTTTCTCGTTTTCTTGTACAGCACTGTTGTTTACGCCAAATGATGTCGCTGATACCCACGAGCTAGAACGGCCAAACAGAACTCCAATGTAATGGATGCCCCGAGCAATCTGAGGGTGATATGTGTTAAATCGCTTATTTTCTTTAAGCAAGCTTTAACATGTACTTCCTTTGAAGTGGATATTTTTAAACTTGCTGAAACTACAACTGATAAATTTCATTTACTGACAATCTTGCCACATAGTAACGCTTGGGAAACGTTACTGCTGGCCTTGTGGATACGATGAAAGGGAGCCAGTTCGTGAGAAGCAAGAAAGTTTGCTTCTCATGACGTTTGTGTCCCGTGGACTGATGAGTTGCATTATTTGATACCTGATCAGTGAACAAGTAAATAGCTGTGGTGCGAATTGAAAGTCAAATTTCTTACTCATCAATACTGCTTTCGCAGGACAAAATGCGTGATATCAGTAGTATGGACGTGGATCAACCACGGGGCGAAGGATTTCGGTCCTATTACGTGCAGAAAATCGAAGAACTGCAACTGATCGTGGCGGAGAAGAACCAGAACTTGCGCCGCCTCCAGGCCCAACGCAATGAGCTGAACGCCAAGGTTAGGATGCTGCGGGAGGAGCTTCAATTGCTGCAGGAACAGGGCAGCTACGTCGGTGAGGTGGTCAAGCCGATGGACAAGAAGAAAGTGCTGGTAAAGGTGCACCCGGAGGGTAAGTTTGTCGTTGATATTGATAAAAACATCGACATTAACGACGTGACACCCAACTGCCGGGTGGCACTGCGCAACGAAAGCTACACGCTCCACAAGATCCTGCCGAACAAAGTGGACCCCCTGGTGTCGCTGATGATGGTGGAAAAGGTGCCCGATTCGACCTACGAAATGGTCGGCGGGTTGGACAAGCAGATTAAGGAAATTAAGGAAGTGATCGAACTGCCCGTCAAGCACCCAGAACTGTTCGATGCGCTCGGAATCGCGCAACCGAAGGGAGTGCTGCTCTACGGGCCTCCGGGTACCGGCAAAACGTTGCTGGCCCGTGCCGTTGCTCATCACACCGAGTGTACCTTCATTCGGGTGTCGGGTTCCGAGCTGGTGCAGAAGTTCATCGGCGAGGGTTCCCGTATGGTGCGCGAGCTCTTTGTGATGGCCCGGGAACACGCTCCGTCGATCATATTCATGGATGAAATCGATTCGATCGGCTCGTCGCGTATTGAAAGCGGTAGCGGTGGGGATTCGGAAGTACAGCGTACCATGCTGGAGCTGCTGAACCAGTTGGATGGGTTCGAGGCAACGAAAAACATTAAGGTCATCATGGCCACCAATCGCATCGACATTCTTGATCCGGCACTGCTGCGCCCCGGTCGCATCGATCGTAAGATCGAGTTTCCGCCACCAAACGAGGAAGCCCGTCTGGACATCCTGAAGATCCACTCGCGCAAAATGAATCTAACGCGTGGCATTAACCTGCGGAAAATTGCCGAACTAATGCCGGGGGCGTCGGGGGCCGAGGTGAAAGGCGTCTGCACCGAAGCTGGGATGTATGCGCTGCGCGAACGCCGGGTTCATGTCACACAGGAGGACTTTGAAATGGCCGTGGCGAAGGTTATGCAGAAAGACTCGGAGAAAAATATGTCCATCAAGAAACTGTGGAAGTAGAGCCCTTCCCAAAATCCTTTGTACCCCTAACTCAATCTACAAGCTTCTGCATCATGGTAATAAAGCGAATAAGCGATCGATTATGTACAAGATGTAATCTCTTTGTCGGTTCAATGGTACCATGATTATTTACAAGGAAAGAACACGGGAGCTTCTTGCCCTTTTTAGTGACACTGTCTGGTGGTAAAGGTAAAATTCAGACAATGGCAGCAGTGCTTCAGAAATATGGCTCTCGCAGGGCACATTATTATCGTTGATTGATTGATTATTTAGAGTTTTGCTTAGTTCCTGGCGTCCAACATAAAAAATGGAGGACAATGTTGACAGTTCAAATGCCCTGTGCTGCTAGCTTCAGGGGCACATAACGCACGCTGCTGTCAAAATTTTGCTCGCCTACTACCAGTCAGAAACCGACAAGAAGCAAGGGCCCGCGGCTGAGGCTACGCTCGTCTGAAAATTATTAATTAAATGCTTTTAGCACCTACTTTATTTATTTCTTAGTGACATACTTCGGTTAGCTTTTCTACTACGTTGTGGTTCGGTCCGCCAGTTACGTTCTTTTTCGGGGGCGCCAGTGCATACTGAGGTTGTACGCGGTGGGTTATCGAAAACACTCTAGTGAAAAAATGGCTTCACAAGCAGTAAACAAAACCGGCTCGGGCTGGCCTCGCCGGAATAGCCACGGAACGGGACTGACGGAAATGAACAAATTACAAACAAATCAATCGATGACGCTCAACCGGACCATAAACCTGTAAGTGGCATCGTGAGACGATGGTTTCGGCAATATGTGATACGGTGCCTTTGCCTGACCATTGCCGAATTTTTTGCGACCGGGGTCGGCAACAAAAATCCAAAATGGCTGTCGGTCACGGTCACGCATCGGTAGCGAGCGGTATCTAATGGTTGTTCTTTTTCCGGGCCCATCAGTTACCCCTTGACAAACTACACATTCGGTACCAAGGAGCCCCTATTCGAAAAGGACCCATCGGTACCAGCCCGGTTCCAGCGGATGCGTGACGAGTTTGACAAAATAGGAATGCGCCGCTCGGTGGAAGGTGTTCTGCTGGTGAGTAGCATCGGTCGCACGGGCACGTTCAGTAAGCTAAATGGTGAGCTTTCCTCTTCCTTCGCAGGTACACGAACACGGTCTCCCGCACGTACTGCTTCTGCAGCTGGGAACTACGTTTTTCAAACTTCCCGGCGGAGAACTGAGTGCCGGTGAGGATGAGGTGGACGGATTGAAGCGGCTTCTGACCGAGGTAAGTGCATGCGATTCGGCTCGGTCATTTATTTCAGCTCTTTATCTCATCACATGAAGCCTTATTTTGCCAATAGAGCAACAAATCTTATCAACCAAAGACCCAATTGTATTCCTCAAGTAGAGCATATTGTAATCTACACGAGATATGCAACAAAGGATCTACATCACACAATGCCTAGCGTAAGCGTACTCTCTCTATTTCATACATGATAAGAACATGGCACGGAAGCTTTACGCATTTGCAATAAGTTCTATGAAAGTAGAATAACTTCCCCCGAATGGTTGTAATGTATTATTTTCATACTGTAAACCCGCCAACTATGTAACGTTGTTGAATGTTAAAGTTAACAAACAAATTGTAAGAAAACCGTCGACAATAAAGAGCAGATCTGTGTGTTTTGCGTATTGCGGACGGGTCCCTGGGGCGGAAACCTCGATTGCTGTCAGAGATTTATGATGGTGTCGGCTCGTTGTATGCCTTCCCTGGCCTTCCCTGATCGATTGTAATGTTATATTAGCTGGCGATGGCCTACTGGTGAACATGGTCATGTGAACATTATACTTACTAGACTACTTACTTTGTTTTCTTTGGTACTGTATCATGTGAACTGTGACTTGAATGAAAAAATAAAATAAAAGCCGAAGCGATATAATTTAATGTACCTCTAACTCTCATAAACTCAAAGCTTGGAGAAAAGTGAATGGAATATTCATCATTTAACGATTTTCGAAATGTTTTTCTACTTAATTGGTTAATGCGCTAATACGCTCAATAAAAATAACTTCCAGTCTAGGTGTAGTGCCGTGCAGACGAAATTGTAGCTTGTAACTGCAATGCACTGGACTTTGTGACTCGAAGACTGAAATGTAGCACAAAAAAGGAATATGTTTTACATACAGATTGAACCAAAGTACAAAGTACCACACGTACCGTAAACCAAAGAAACAACACGAGCGCGCCAAGCAAATCGAACAAGTCGTCGCTCTCGTCCCTGTGTGCGCCACCGTAACTGTAGTTCTCTCCATTCTTTTTTGTCCATTTGCTGTCATTTCGAAAAATTTTCCCCCCAAACATCAGACTCTAGGACGGCAGGACGGCGTCAAGCAGGACTGGATCGTCGAGGACACGATTGGCAACTGGTGGCGTCCCAACTTCGAGCCTCCGCAGTACCCGTACATACCGCCGCACATCACCAAGCCGAAGGAGCACAAGCGTCTGTTTTTGGTGCAGCTACACGAGAAGGGTAATGTGATCAGTATTGTAATGGTGTTGTCGTGGCCGGTGTGCGGCCAATTAGAGCTATCATCAAAAAATGCATACACAATTGTAAATTTAGTCAGTATCATCAGTAACAAAAGTTGGTTGTAAGCACAGGCATTGTGATCAATTCACGATAAGAGAATGATAAAATGTCAATGGACGATCTAATTTGCAACAGAGCAGAAGCGGATTGATGGTCGAAACTAATTTTGATAAACCTCACGGCAGATGAAGCAGCCATAGGGCGTGGTAGTAGAAACGATCGCGCGTTGAAGATCGGGAGACTGTTTTATCAATTTTGTACACTTGTATGGTTTTGTAATGATGTAAATTTGTTCATTGATAAAACACCTCTCGAAGAAGTAATATTGTTGAAGAATAACTTGAATCATTCTTTGCACTGCACGCGAATGTAACATTGTTGTCAGTAAGAAAAAGGAGCTTCACATTGTAACCCCACACTGTATCACAGGCATTTATTTAAGGGAAAAAACGAAAACAGTGCCTTTTTAGACAACGATGAGAGAATGATTATTGAAAACATTGAAGAAAAAAAATGATAAAATGTTTTATGGCTATGTTTAATTTGCACGCCATTTCGTAACCTTACCCTTTCGAATGGTGTTTTAAAGAGAATAATCGAAAAGAATTTGGGCGCGGTGTTCTTCGATTCACTTTGTTGCCAGTTTTGTTCCCAAATCTTACTTTCGGTTCTGGTTTTTTCTGTCCTTTTCCATCACTCCAGCTCTGTTTGCCGTACCTAAGAACTACAAGCTAGTTGCGGCACCGTTGTTCGAACTTTACGACAACTCACAGGGCTACGGACCGATAATATCGTCGCTGCCGCAAGCACTTTGCAGGTGAGTAACTGTTAGTGTTAGACGAATTCATGCGAAACTTGTCGCGAAAAAACAAAATTGTTCCATATCCCTTGACGATCTTCATTGATTATAACGTTGATTCGGAATTAGTATATTAATGCCTATATTTCAAGCCATTTGGCATGTTTATTAAGTACCAGATGGTAATTGTACATTCTTTCGACAGGTTTAACTTTATCTACATGTAAGCCTGCGCGCGCTCCGCATCGTCACCTGGTCACGCGCGGTCACGGATTGGTGTGAAAACGAATCTGGATGAAACGGTTCTGACGCTGACCCACTGTTGGCTGCTTTCCCGTCACTTCTGCGCCCGCACGGACGTGAGATACTTGTTGGTGAGACAAAGGACGGCGAACCCCGGGCTGGCATAGAGGACGAAAAGAAGGGCTTACTCGAACCGAGCTGCTGAATACTATTTGGACGTCCGTATTTTAAGAAAGATCTTTTTCGTGACCTACTTTATATCTTAGTTTAACCGATATAAATGATAATAAGAATAAAACCTACCTAAAATAACGACAGATAAGCCTGTTGTATGTTGTCCCTGCATTCCTTGCAATTAGTATTCGCACAGCTCGCCGGCCGTGGAACAGTGATAGGAAGTGTCGTCTTCGCCGTACTCGTAACGGCAGTACGCGCATCCGTAGTTCGAATTCCACTGTCCTACAGATCGTGGCCGTAACAGTTGCAGCTGCTGCTGCTGCTGTTCGGAAGCGTTTAGCCAACTGCTGGTGCCGCCGGAACACAAACTACACAGCACGGCGCTACGAGCTTCTGTCGCAGAGCTTTCCACGAAGGCCGTTCCGTCGAGGCTGTCTTCAAGCAGCAAACCGTTGCGCAGTTCACGGTCGAAGGTCAGTTTCGTGCGCAGTAAATTGACCGTTCCCTGACTCAACCGAGACGCCAGAACCGCCACTAGACGATCGTACGTAAAACGGCGTCCACTGTGCAGGACTTCCAGGAGAGTGAAAATGTAGTTTTGCGCCAATCGAAGTGTGTCGATTTTGGAAAGCTTTTGCGCCGATGTTGGAACAGGAACAGATGCCGTTGGTTCTGATCCATCGCAAGGTTGATGGACTATGGCGGGCGATAGTAAACTCACCGGAAGAGGAACGCACATCCGTAACCGATCGAGCGCATCGTTCAGTCCGTGCATGCGGTTCCGTTCGCGTAGATTTGCCTTCTTGCGTTTAACCAGAGACAGGAAACTACTTCCGTTTGTGGCAAGTGTTCTTCTTTTGCGAGCGATTCCCGTGGCCATGGGCGTCATGGCGGACCAACAGTTTGCGGACAGAAGTACGGTGCAGCAAAATATATAGCTCCCCATACCAAATAGAGGGCACTTTTCCGACTAATCTAATTTTCCACCTTATCTGATAAGGTGGCTAGTAGTGGGTCAGGGTGGAAAGGTCGGTTGGTGAAAGCGCTAAATACTTATCGTACCCGCAGTGTCAATACAGTTTTGATAATGCTAATGGGCTGTGTGAGAAATCTCGTACCAATAAAGTGCAATTGGACAATTTTTAAGAATTAAATTGGCTATCAATTGGCTTATTCGTAGATATTCCGAAGCGAAAGCGACTATTTCTTTCTCATCTTTCTCAAAAGAAAGTAGTGTTAGCTACACGTGTTAGTGAAAGACACGTGAAAGTCTTGTTAGCTAGATCGGACTTCCTGGTGACTTATCTGATTGGTTTCCCTTTTCACTTCCCGTTGCTCCTTCGTTTCAGACGATAACTAAAACGGCATAGATTACCATTTCCGAATCTGACTGATCGGCATTACGAGCTATCCCCTGTTCAGCCTGGAGTCCTATTACGATGGACAGATTTTAGATCCCTAATCACTAAAAAGGGAGGGGGGAAACTGGGAAAAACTTTGTTACCGGTCCTTATGAGTTGCCTTGCTTTATTAGATCGTTCCAACTACCGGGTCCGTTGTCATTGGAAAACGTGTGACGGATTTTCAAAAACTTTACCGATTAAATTTTAATGCCGAGCCTAAATAAGGACCCTCGCTGGCATAATATCAAATAGTCACGCTCGGATGCGTAAAGGTTTTTTACCCACTGAATCTCATGGAATGTTCTCGAACGTGGGGTCTGATATCCGCATCGCGCGCGGCCTCGGCAACGGGCATCGAGCGCGTGTTAATGTCGCGTGCGCAGGCAACCAACCCCTTGACTGTTGCTGCGAAAAGGAGGCGTATGATTTCGCATGCTCGTCATAGCAGACATGGGGGCAATAGAGGGAATCGGTTGCTACGATCACAGGAACTGTTGTTTGGGTCCATCAAATAATTTGACAGCAGCAGAGCCAGGACGACTCTCGGGCAACGCACGCCACCGGAGCCCTTCGGTGCGGTCAAGGATTTCAGTTTGCCATTCGAATTTCTAGCCGGTGGCAGGGTTTGGCGGAGTAGTACCATGTCGATAGTGAACATTTACTTTCACGATGAAAATATCTACAACGTGGAGAAGAAGCCGCCCGAAAAGCCACCGAAACCGCCGCTCTACCATTCGCGCTTCGAGCAGCAGGTGCGCCAGGAGACGAAATCTTGCAAGGATGACCACCGCACGATGGGCTACTCGAAAATTCCCCTGCACGGTCCGGGAGAATTTTTGAAGAAAAACTGTGGTCCCCGGTTTCGGGCCACAAAGTCGGCGCCAGTGCGGCTGTGCACCTCCCACAAGCCGCCCGTTCCGAAGCCAAACGAGCCGCGGACCATGGACGGCCCGGCCCCTTGCCAGGTGATGAAGGTGGTTGACTTCAAGAAGGAAAACATTCAGAAAGTGGTGACGGCGAACCCGAAGAAACCCCGGGCACGGTACGCCGATACGCGAAAGGGCGACTTTCATGACTTGGAAAAGTCTGGCCTGACACCGATCTACATGTGTAAGCCAAAGTTCGGGAAGATACCACAGTATCTCACGCGTCGAAAGAAGGACCTGGCCGTGCAAAAGGAACGATTGGTCGAGGAAACCGCCCAGCAGAAGCCACGCTGTTCCTACATTTCGCAGGAAGAGCGAGTCGAATTGCTTCGAGTAAGTAGCTGGAACTTATCAGGGCTACGTAAACTACCGCTTTAAACGAGTATCTAATTGAGTTACACTCTTTCCAGGGTTTAAAGCAAAATTGGGAAAAACTCCAGCAGGAGTACCAGAGTCTGCCGCTGCTCACCGATACCGTGCCGAAAATGATTCGCAAGGCCAAACTGGAGAATAATCTCAAGCAACTGGAGAAAGATATTCTGACGATCGAAAATAATCTCTACATCTACATTTACGACGAAGAACAAAAGGACGCATAGGTTGTTTTGGCAAAATTTTCTAGCACGTCTTGCTAAACACGTGGATTCTTTTACTCCCCGAATATTTCGTAAGCGAGTTCTCAAAATCCCCTCTTTCCCGATCGCTGTACCACTTTCTAGCATTGCTTAGTCTCATCCGGCTTACTATGATCAGGGTGCGATGGTAGAATAAATTGCGAGTGTTTTTATAACAAAAATGTGAGTTCCGTTTTTATAAATGATCACTTAGGATGTGGCAGCAGTAACATTGCTCACCGTTTCGCCACAAACGGAATGTCGCAGATGCAACAGATCCGGTAGTCGAAGGGTGGTCTTTTTCGGCCGTTTTCGAAAATTGTTGCCAAAAGATCCCCATCTATGCAACTCCGCTGGCACATACGACAGTTGCCTGCAGGAGCGTCGATTGGGATCTGTACCTTCGTCACCAGGCAGCGAAACACGGGATGTTCGTCGCGGCAGGTGCCCTTGCTCTGTACGATCGGTGCATCGCAGAACGAGCACGTTTCTTCGACGACGTCGGCCGTGTAGACACGATCTGTTCGCTGCAGGACGCTCTGTAGCTGCGGTTTAACGTTGGTGTGAAGATGCTCGTAGTCCCCGGGAAATGTGTCGTCCAGGATAGTGCGTATGAAGCGGCGCAAACATCGAATCGACATTTGCTGCAGCGTGTTGAGCGGTTCTAAGTTTTCGCTAGCCAGTTCGGCGAGATAGTTTAGCACGCGGCAGGCTCCAACCACCTCCAGAATGGTGCAGATGTACTGAAACTGATTGTGTAGGATTTCCGTTACGACCATGTTGCGCTTCTTGTTGAAGGCAATCTTCGCACCAAGCAGCACCAGCTGGAGCTTCAGGAGGTACGGGTCGGTTTGGTTCGGTAGCTCCGTTTCCGTCAAATACTGTTCCATTTTGTTCAACGATTCCTGATTCCGATGGGCATCGAAGCGTACCACTTCGGCGGCGTCGTAATATTCGGCAAGCTGACGAGAATTGTTCGTCAGTAGGGCGTTCATTGCGTTACGTTCCTCAAATTTCACGAAAAACAAGGAGGTCGGGAAGCGCAGCATTAGATGATCGAAGCGTTTCGATGGATAACCGAGGACCACCCAGCAGGAGCGGGTGCGCGTGGCGGCCAGCCCGTATAGGGCGTACGAGTCAACGTTGAGATTATGTTTAATTTCAATTTTCTGCATCGCAAGATTGTTTGCGCTAACGATGACCAGGAACTTGGTACCCGGCATCGTACACACGACATATTGGCGCTCTTCCAGTTGTTGCAGTCCTGTGATCATAAAGTTTTCCAGATCCAGTGTGCTACTAGCGAAGACTCTCCCGTCGAAGGTGGTCTGAATTGCCAGCAGGTGAGTGCCCTTTACTACCAGCAGCAGTAGAAGGCGCTTTTCGTGATCAACCTCAAACTCGATGGCTGAGGCGGGTAAATCTTGTTCAAACAGTTTGGCGATGCGTTTGAAGCCGACCGTTTGCTGTTCGCTTCGGAAGTGGTACAGCACAACCTGTCCACTCTGCATGCCGGCCACCAACAGACTTTCCTCGTTGCTTATCGTGATGTGTTTCAACAGAACTGCCGTTTCTTCCGCCTGGTGCACATGCACGATGTGCTGATCCGAGCCCGGGAATAGACGGCACAGCACAATCTTACCACGTCTGGTACCGAAGCAGAACTGCACCGGATGTCGGCGTGCCTGGTCCGGCCAGCAGAAACACGTGATCAACACTTCGTCCACCATTCGGCGAAGCTCCTCGAACGTTTCCAGGTTTCGATTGTCGTAGATGTACTGCAGCCAACATTCGGAAACGTTGGCGTGCACGTACCAATTCGAAGGCCACACCGCATCCTGACGGTAAACGGTAAGCTGGCCCATGTTGGTGAGATTCGCCAGCAGCTGTTCGTCCGGAATGTCGATAAATGTACCACGCGGTGAAAGCCAAGACTGTACGTTGCTGACGTACACTTTGGCCGTGTTGGGAAACAGCGTCTGATCGAGCATGATACGCTTCCGTTCCTCGCCACTGCTGGCCCCGTACAGTGCGATTTCGTTTGCCAGCAACCGGCCCGTCGGACGTTCCGTCGAGCATTTCACGCGCGTCATTTCATAGTTCATTGTGGCATCTTCGGCAATGTGACGGTAGTTGAGTTGCAGCACGAGGGTTTGCTCTTTCGTGCACACGGTCAGCGCGTTGTCGACACAGCTCAGTGTAAACGGTTGAACGATTTCCTCCGGGAATTGCAACACGGACAGTTCGGACATTTCCATGATGGTGGGGACACGTGTGCATGGACTGTTTGAAAATGGGGTTTGAAATATTTCACACAAATGATTTCATTCGTGCCTTTCAAGCGAAAGGGTTCACCGTAGCAACTTACCGCAGTTGTCAGACGGAACAATAACAAAACACAAGCAGGCCGCGGCGACGAAGAATCGGGTCTCCGTTGAGTGTACCGCGGACGGTCGAGGTTCAATCGATTAAGTGTTGTTGCACCCCTGAACTGTGTGCTGTTTCCTGCTCACGAAACGCTGAACGATGAGCGGGAAAAAAGGACTCGATTTGCTGCGGTCGATAGCTACCGTTATGACGAAAACGAACGGCTACGATCGGTGTCTGCAGCAGGTATGTATTGGATAACTAACGCACCGACCTTTGGACTTACTATCTATCGTGGAACGTTTGCTACGTATCTTCGGCACGCAAATGATGATTATTTTAATGACTTTATATTACATAAACAGAGGTTGTGTTTATGCATTGCGAGAGAGAACAACACAAAACACACCGTTTGACAGAGCTGTCATTTGAGCTTCCAAGTAATGTCAAAAAATGGTTGTTTTGGCGGCAAGTTTTTGAATTGGTTTTTAACGAACTAGACGCCACTACAGAAATGAAAACGAAATAAAATGCAGATTGTTATTTGGTATATGAAAACAAAAGATTATAAATTCACTCCCTGATGAAATTTACTTTCAATTGAAATAAATTTAACGGAGTGTTACGGTCCACTCTACCACTTGCAGCTAGTGATGGTCAGCGGCGGAGATGGACGTTGCCTGGCGGAGTTTAAGGTGGGCGAGGAGCACTTGAACCGTGCCGGTGGCTTGCACGGTGGCTTCACGGCCACCATCGTGGATGTGGTCACGACGTACGCTCTGATGACGAAGGAAAACGCTGTCCCTGGCGTGTCGGTGGACATTCACGTTAGCTACCTGAAGGGCGCCCGCCAAGGAGACGATGTGATCATCGACGCAAACACGATTCGGGCCGGCCGCAACCTGGCGTTCCTCGAGTGTGAGCTGCGCCACAAGAAGGACAATTCCATCATCGCCAAAGCATCGCATACCAAATACATAGGCAGTAACTAGAGAATAGCACACGAAGTGGCTCGGAATGGGGTCCTTTAAATCATTCGGGGACGACGGGGATTAGAATGGTCAAATAAAAGTACGCTTCTGGGGGTTAGATATAGAAAGCAAACAATAAAAGGCAAATGCACTGCATGCAAACATACATGGAATGGAAATCGCAATCGGAAGGGAAGTATGGCTAGTAGAAGTTCATTTTATTTTTCATTTTAATTTCCCATAAAGTGGTTTACATAGTTGGTTTGATTTGACGCTTCGCGCACACTCCGGAAACGGGCCCACACAGTGAGGGTCCGATCAGGGTGTAAAGGGGTCAGCTCCCGAGTGGAGTCCGACGATAAAATTTACTCTAATATTTACTGATTCTGTGATGTTGCCCGTTACCATAAACGGTCTGGTTCGCAGAGCGAAACGGGTTTTGTGTTCGCTCTTTTGAGTCACTTCCTCGAGCAGTTGCCGCATAAACATACACAGACATACACACCCCAGTTCTCGGGGTCTACTTATTGTTCACTAGTCTGCTAAGGGTGTTTCAGTTTTTAAGGTAAAGGTCAAATGGAACGTTTAAAAAAGTATTTACACAGTTAGTCGTTGTCAGATTGCGGGCAGAGCCGCGACTGCCGGAACCGGAAATGCTCCCTACGATAATGGTCCGCTTTGAGGGACGGCAATAGGGGAAGTCCACGCGTACCGGGTCCGATTCGGGTTTGGCACGTTTCGAGTTCGAGTTTACTACTTTACGAGAGTTGGTTTCAGATTTTCGGCTCACCCGCTCGCTCTTCGTCGTTCATGCAATTGAAATGCTTAAGTATTGGTAATTTACGCTAGAAACAGTAGTTTGCAAACTGCGGCAAAAATGGTTGACTATGTTTGGTAAGAATTTCCCTATCCTCCCCTCCGAATGTCCTTCCCGAAGCTTCCACTCAAATGGTGCAAATATGGCACAAGAAAACCGAAGAGTACAGCAAATCGAGGCAAGCGCGAGGAAGTTCCCGATCGCTGCTCTTCAACATCGATCTACGCCATTTCGGAAACGAAACTTGGTGGCTAACATTTTCATTCTTCCTACTGCAAATGGGGCTGCTCTTTCGTGTAACCAATCTAACGGTCTCTCTAGTGTACGACTCTAAGCAGTCAATTTCCCGGGGGTCCTTATCGAAATTATATATCACTTGCTACACACTTGCATGTCAAACGCAAAGGAGTACTATTTGGCTTTACTCTGGAAGTACGCATGTACGTTGTTGTCCGCCACCCGCGCGCGCGCGCGCGGGGACCCTTTATACAACCTACAACCCTACCTACCGATCCAACTTAGCACTGACGGTGAACTTTGTCCACCCTGTCGGTAATTGATTCCGTCGCGTGCCCCTACTGACCCGCGTCTTCCCGTGGTACCGTGGTTCCGGTGTCGTCCGCCGCGTCGATACAGGCCGGGCAGCACTTGCCCGGTTCCTTCACCAGCACCAGCCCGTTCTCGCAGATCAGCTCCGCACAGCGCTCCGTTTCGCAGCTAATCTGGTGGTGCTCGCACTCACACTTGGTGCAATCGTCCCGCATCCAGATCTCGTTGTTCAGCCGCTTGATGCCCTTGTTGTCGACGCAGTGCCCGTGCGGTTTGCCCTTGGCCGGATTGACCGTGCCACCGGTGCCGGCGCTGACGGCGGCCACGGCCACCACCGCCGCCGAGCACTGCTGCTCCAGGCGGCGCACCTTGCGGCGCATCTGTTTCATCGACTTTTGGAAACTCTCGATCAGCGCCTCCAGTCCTTCGATCCGTTCCTCGTTCATGTCATCGTCATCGAAGCGCCCTGCCTCGTCGCCGCCGTCGTCGTCGTCGACGAGGTCCTGCCGGCGCTCGCTCAGGTGGTTCTCGTTCAGGGCAAAGCGTGTCGGTTTGGGGCCTGCGTCCACATTACCACCCAGCACATCACCCTTGACCGGTAGCGACCGGCGGGTCCGGGGCACGGACCTTCGGCGCCGTGGGCCCGCGGCCTGTGCCACCGTGACAGCCGGCGGGGGATACGGCCGTTCGTAGCGCTTGTGGTGCCGCGAGCAATCCGTACAGTCGACCCAGTGCTCCAGGTTGAGCTGCGGGATCTCTTCGCACCGCTTGTAGCCGCCGGGTTGCTTGCCGGGCAGGACGAACACGTTCTCCGTGATGGTCGTAATGTTATCGCCATTGTCACACACCACTCGCCCCAGGGACGAGCGTCGGATCTGGGCCAGTTGCTCCGGTTTGAACACCTCGTTCTCGTACCAAAACCGATCGCCTTCGCGCAGTGCCCGGAACTGCTGCACCAGGATGCAGGTAAACAGTGGGCCCATCTTGGCCCCCGGCAGCTGATCCTCCAGGATGCCACCGACCCAGAGATCGATGTTGCTCGGGTGCCCGTACAGCTCCTCGAGCTTTCGGCGCACCACCGGGTCCGTGATTTCACCGGCCAGCTGGTCGAAGCTGCTGGCCAACGCCATACCGCACTGGCGCCGGTACTCGTTGTACCCGGGGATGGCATGATCACGCGAACGCTGGATGTTGATCGCGGCCAGATCGAGCGCAACGGCATGGGCCACCTCAAACAGTCGCTCCGTCAGGTCGGTGTTAAGGTTCTGGTCCGGTTTCTTCAACTTGGCCGGCACACTGTACAGTCCGCGCAGCAACGGATCCACGCCACCCTCGTACATCAGGCGCCACGGTGTGAAGAACGCCTTGTGGAGTGGCAAGTGACCCTGCGCGATCGGTTGGTAGGAAGCGTTCAGCCGGTGTAGCACCGGATTGATCAGACTGTGCCCAAACCGGAACGCGGCCGTCGCAAACTCGTTCAAGATCGCCGGATTCACCGTCGGATCGTAGCCGCCGTACGCACCGAGCTGCGCCATGCCCGCGTCGCCGATCACCAGCGGTAGCCAGTGATCGTACGTGATATGCTGCATGATTGCGCCCACAATCTTGCGGCTCTCGTAGTACAACCGATCACCGTCCCAGTGCGGGTTGATGCGGTGCAGCTCGCCCGCCAACCGATTATGCTCCCGCATCCACACCGTGTGCATGGCCGTCAACCCGAGTTGCTCATTCACGCGAATGTCCCCGGCCGTGAAGCAATTGATCTGGCTCTCGTCCAGATCGCGCCGACAGTCCATCCCGTCCGTCGGGGCGGAGAACGGAAGGAGGGGCTTCTGTTGCGGAAAGCGTGGTCCGTCACGCAGTAAACCCTCCTCGGTGGTCAGGTTGCGCAGTTCCTGGCCGAACGTTTCCGTGTAACCGTAAACCTGCGACGCATCGATGAACGCCGTCAGCTGGTTGATCTGTTCGCGCGGTTGCACGCTGCCGAAGAAGATCGACGTCATGCCCGACCCGCAGATGGCGCTCGAGCGGACAAAGTCGATGCAGCGCCGGTTGCGGATGCGCGGGTCACCCGGCGGGATGTCGATCGGGTAGCAGGGCGCCGCGTACTCGCACGTCTTCTTGCAGTCCACCCCGTCCCAGCTTTCGGACGTGACCGAGGGGATCGCGTGGTCGAGGTCGTGGTCAAGGAACTGGCCCCACTGCATCACCATGTGCGTGATGCGGTCATCCGGCGTGATGCGCTCGGTCGATATCAGGCCGGTCGACACGAGCCGGGCACTCGGCTTGCGGAATCCATTGTACAGGGCGGACCGGTTCCAGCCGATCGGACTGTTGAGGCCGTTCTCGTAGACCGGCGGCAGCATCCGGCCGAAGCCGGTCAACGAGGAGCCCCACATCGGGTGCTGGTAGTTGTTACACGTCCCGTCCAGCGAGCGATACTTGGCGTGGAAGCACAGGTCCGAGCAGTTTGGCGTGATGCGGTGCGCCATGCAGCCCGACAGTTGCTCCAGCAGATCGAGGTACTCGGGCGACAGGAAGTCCTGATAGCGGAAGTCGCTCGTGTTGGTCGTCAGGTTGGCTCCGCTCCCGATGTGCCGCCGGACGATGGCCAGCGCTCGCTCGTACACCTCGGCCGCTCGGGCAATCTCCCGGGCCGGGCCACTCGGGAAGCGCACGATGCGGAACAGATCGCCATGGTAGCGGGTGCCGTTCGCCGGTGACCCAAACAGCCGCCCGATGGTTTGATTAATGGCCATATCCACCTCGCGCGAGGCTTCCGCAATCGCGATCCGCACGTACTGGTCCCCCGGTAGGGCTTCCGACTTCTTCCTGCAAGGGGAGCGAGAGCAAGAGAAAAGTTGAGCCGTCCGTCCGTTGGAGGAAGCGTACGGTGGTGGCGGTGGCACTTACTTCACCGTCAGTCGGCCGCTGGCGGTCGCACGGCCGTACTTGTTCAGCAGCGAGCACTCGTACCGACCCTCGTCCGTTTGCGTGACGTTGGACACGAACAAACTGCCGGCCGCCGATAAACGGTACTTGTCCTTCGGGGTTATGGTCCGGCCATCCTTCTGCCATTTGATCTGCACCGAATCGGAATCGGAAAGTTTTAGTCATACAGTCCGTTGCATAGCTGCGAGCTACACGGGACATGGAATGGATAGTGGCCGAACTGTGCGATGGCCTATCGTGGCTGTAGGGCATAAAGCGGGAAACTTGTTGTTCCCGGCAACGCTAGTCGGTTGGGTTGGTGCGAATGTTTAGACCGATAATTTAGAACAAGGCCAAAGATGGCCAGAGCTCGAAAAGTCTACGCATATTCAAATAACAAGAGAACATATTCCGGCAACGAATTTGCATACCTTTGGGCGTATTAATATTGGGCTTCTAACTATTGCGCCTAAATGCAGGCAATTCGTGAAACAGGCGCCTTTTGGCGCACACTAAGTTATTGGACAACCCAATCGGATGCTCTGAAGTGTAGTTCGAACATTTGGACGATCCAGGGCCTCGCAGCGCGAAAGGACGAGTCAAGTTCCTCGTTCGTTGTACAGCAAACGGCAGACGAAAGGATACACAACTGCACTGTTCTTTGACCGGCCCCATTTCAATCCGCGACGGACAATCCGCGGGCGTTGTTGTCCTGGAGAACATTTACATTCGAGAAGACAAATGCCCAACAGGAAGACCACAACATCGGTCCCACGCGATAACAAATTAATGTCCGATAGCCGTTGATAGTTGCAACGCTCCGGAAATGTCGGCACGAGACAGATTACGCCTTTTTACGTGGCGCACGCTCAACAGTCTGCTTATCGGCAGTGTATCAGCAGCAGGCAAAAACACCCGGTAAAGAGATGACCATCCCGTCCCGAGAAGACCCATCATCCCGTGGAGCCGTAAATTCTTTCCGGTGGTGAACCGGAAATTCTTCAAAGGAGCTTAACAACGGTGAGCCAGGCCTTGGGTTGGTTTGGGCGGAACCGGTTGCAGCACCGGACGCACCGCAGAGCGGAATTATGCTTAAATGAGCCCATAAATCTAGCGACCACCAGGGCACGACCGGATATTCATCGTCGTCCGATCGATAGCTGCTGTGCGCTGACCAGCCACAGCCAGCCAGTTCCGCACCGTGTAGACCGAAAATTATTTTCATCTTAAATTTGCATAATCTCGGAGCTCGCCCGGAGACGCTTGCGGTTGCCGTTTCCGCAGGACATTCCATGTAACCGGCCATGTTTCCTTCACTCGGTGGCATCGCTCCTTATCCGGACCGGAGGCGCAGGTAGGCGATTGGAAACACGCAGATTAGCACGTCCCTTTTCCTGGGGGGCTATTTATAACGACGACAAGACGGCGGAGCGTTGACGTTGAGTTCTTCGTGTGGCTGAAGAATAGACGCTTCAGCATCTTGAGACCCGAGGATTAGGTCGGTTGTCCGGTCCGGATGTGCGAAGCGGTAGATGAGCTAGTCGGTCGTCTGGCATACACTTTACTCGCTCTGTTTACATTTTTCAGTCAGCTCATCGTAAGCAGAAATGTTTACAGAAGGTCGGATTTGCTGGGTTTCAAGCCCGGAACCATTAGGTTGCTTATTTATGGAGTGGCCAGTGGGGCAGGATTAGGAAGATTTATCAAGATCCTTGATTGACGGAGTGAGGACGAACGCCCTACGATGATGATACCGAGCCACTAGAAGCTCTTTAACAAATTACTGGGGAAGTATTGTCAGTTCCGCCACCAGGAAGTAGATTATGGCCAGTGTGGGTAGCATGTTGTTTAGCTTCTGTACGTTAATTTTAAGAAAACTTTCCATAAAATTCGTTTGAAAGAGCCACTCAGTTCATGTGTAAATCCAAATTTGCGCATGGCATGTGTGCATTCGTCCATCATTGGATGCACTCCAGTTGCTCCCGTTTTCCTATTCAAAAGCCGGTTTGGGAAAAACTCCGGTACCGTTCGCCGTATGCTCCAACGGATCCAAAAAGGATCAGCAGCCCTAGCGTGAAACCTTCTAATTGGCTAGGCCAGCTTCCCAGCGCCATGCGACCATGCGGAAGAATTAGCAACCATCTGGTGCGCCCAACAACAGCAGCGGTAAATCCTGCCATAGAATATACGGTGCACCCGATTCCCACTTAACCTGAATTCTCCAATTTTGAGATGTAAAAATGTCCCACAATTCTGGCTTCGCCAAACGAATGATGGAAGGTAGACTGGCCATCGTACCAAGCTCCGTAGTTGGAGCTTGGGAACCACTTAGCAAGGGTTGGCCCGTTTGGCCGACCAGAGAATGCAGAGCTCGGCTACTTACCTGCAGAATATCGTCGTTCTCCGCCTTACACGGCATCTCGATGGTGGTGCCTTCGATGGCGTCCAGGTCGTACGGCTCGAACAGGAACCGGGGCGGGCCCACGTTGATGACGACCACTTCGGCTTCCAGCTCCGCGATGCCCAGCTCGTTCTCGGCCACACAAACGTACGTGCCTGTCAGAGATCCAGTGGTGGTCGCGTGGTGAGGTTGGCGGCAAGTGGAATAAAAAAAATCAGCTTTTTGAAAGGTTCGTTCAATCGCGGCCACCGGTTGTGCATTTAGATCAATTAACGATTACACAGGACCCCGGGGCCGGCCCGGGTTCTGTGCGAGCTTTCGCTCTCGAGCCGGAGCAACAGATTACAGCCACCTTGATGAGATTGGCTCGGGATCACCACAACAAAGGAGCACCCGAGGCACCAGTTGCTAGTCGGTTGCTAAGGCAACACTCTCACCTGCATCGGACTCCTGGACGTGGTCGATGGTGAGCTCGATCGCATCGTCGCTGAAGTAGATCTGGCCGGACTCGTTCACCGCTAGACCGTCCTTTTTCCACCAGATGTGCGGCAGCGGATTCCCGTCGGCTTCACATTCCAGCGTCAGCGTTGAACCGATGTTAACGTTTTGGTTTTCCGGCCCGAGCACTATCCTGGGGGGAGCTGTCGAGGAGCGTAAGTAGAGTCAAAACGGATTTTCCATTCCCCGAGCTATGTTTTTTTTGTATTCCTTCAGCCTTCTTTCAGTCCACCACCGATCCGAAAGCAAGTTCTGGCGGTCGAAAAGTTATTCAACACATTTTGAAGCCGGTGTGGCCGTTGCTACTTTGAAGCCCACAAAACAATGAACTGGCCAATGTTTCGACAGAGCCGTGCAACAATAGCCATGCCGCTGGCAAGTCTCCTTCTCCTTGCCCAAAAGATCCGATCCGACTTTGGTCAAGTGGAAGTAATACTCCGACGACGGCGGCGAGGGCGAGCTCACTAAATTGCGACAGAAGAAATCACAAATGGAATGCCTCATTTCTGCCTGCACTCCACCACATTCACAGACCAGACCGTATCACGGTTCGGAGCGAGATCTCCGATTGTGCTGCGTTCCTTACAGAATGGGCAAGTTCATTTTGTGATGTGGTCCAACGTGTACGGAACGTGGGGAACGTTTGCCGGGAGCGAGTTTTATGGCGTGCACGGTGCACTCCATCTACTCCAACTTGGGATGCTTGAGCTACGGAGAGAAGTGCACCGGACCTGTGGACCTTTGGACGGACAAAAGATGCTATTTTCGACTGCCTTTCTGGGTTGCTCTGGGTGGCACTGGAACTTTTGGAACTTTTGGGACCGCAATCTTCAGATTCATAGTTGAAATACGTTCCTTTGGCGTTCCCCGTTCCTAGAGGGCACGATTAGATGATGGAGTCCTGATAAGGCGCCTGGCACAACGTCTGGCACTGTGTTGGCTGTGGTCCATGTTTTGCCATTATTCATTGGGTTGGGTGTTGGTATTTTCTGTTTTCCTGTTCCATTTTTTTTTGTGGATGCTCCATTCCAGGCGCTTCCCGATTGTATCTGCTGTGGAACTCGCCCGTGTGTGTGTGGACATTTCGGTAATGGGCTAACCACTACTCCGCCGACACCGTAGTGAGTTGTTGGAAACGGGTTTCCCTTCGGTTTTTTGTTTGCAAAGTCCAGAATATGGCGATGGTGCGCCGTGCATTGACAGCAATCGAAATATCGGATGGTAGCATGGCCAGCAACGTGGCACTTCCTGTGGCAATGGCTTCGATCACGAATTTATGAGAAATAGAAATGGTTTTATCTTGTGTCTTGTGGCCGGAAGCTGCTGCAACACACACACAGAGACACATAAAACGGAATGTGCTTCCCCTTCGGTGGTGCCCCGTGATGCATCTCTGTGGGCACATTAAACTCGGAACGATGGTTCCGCCGGCCGGTGTCGGATGTTTCGTGTACCAACTGGGTGGGTGGGTCGCAGTGCCCCAAACGGACAGTCTGGCGCTTCGAGGAAGTGTTCGTCGATTTATTAGCAAATATTGTTTCAGCCCGCACCGCGTGCGCCGGAAGTGTCCATTTATTTCTCCTGGCAAGAACGCTGGGTGGTCCGGCTCCCGAATCGGGGAACCAAAAATGTTGGACCATGTCGAGTCGAGTTCTGGTTGTGGGCTGAAACCACCTCCCTTTTCCAGTGGAACAGGAAAAGAAACAACACCAACCCATAAACGGTGTACGAAGTAAGTACATTTTTGGTCGGCACTCGACCACAAGTTCCAAAATCCCATTTTAACGCTCCATATCGCATCAATTAGGCGAACGGCAGGGGGGGCCTTGTGCCACAAAGCGCCGTTCACCCACCAATACAAAACCGCCCGGGCGGCCTCTTTACCTTCCCGGCGTAGACACGCTCGGAAGAATATGTAAAATAACGTTTTACTTCGCTTTGACTTTCGCTTGACTTCCGCCGTTGAGCTGCCGAAGCGAACCACGTGGGGTGAGGCCACATTTGGGCACGGTGACGGTGCCGGTAGTTGGGCTCGGGAATTGCAATTTTTCCTCACGGTAAAAAATGGTCGCCTTCGAAGGAACCGTCGGAGACCTATAAACGCCATCTACGTACAACCCGTACACCAGTGCCGTAAAACTGCCGCTTCCGGATCACACGTTGAGGGTGGTCGGAATCGCCCACTGCCCAAAAAGAACACCAAAGTTTAGCTGACAACGACGGCCATATGGCGCGGTTATTGCGAGGACGACGTCCTGTGTGTAGCGACCAGACCGGAGTGCCGACCGGATCTAAAATATGCATCGAATGTGCTCCAGCGCAGGCTGGTGCTCGCCGGCGCCGGTGGAACGATGGTTTAAAGTGACTGAATCTGCAGCAGACAGCCAACAGCCTGCCTGTCCTACGGGGACCTGTTCCGTTACTGACCCGGCAAGAAGATGATCCAACGCCGGGTTGTGCCGGTACCGGGGAGTCGGAGACTAAGATTAAACGGCACGACAAGGTGGAAGATAATTCGATTGGATTCCATTTATCCGCGGCGTCGATGGCGTTATCGAACCGGGATGATGAAATGAATATTGTATCCCCGTTTTTCCTTCCGAACTGTGCCCATTGTGGCCCATCCCTTGCAGGCCATTGATTTGCTTCCATTCCATTTACGATACTCTCTTTTATTACTATTTCCCTTTCCGTTATTAAATTAGACACCACCGGTGTAACCAGCCCATCGACCATGCATCGGGACCAGAACATCGTCGAATGCTGTGCAAGTAATAAAAATGACGATTGATTTTGTGACAGTTCCTGGTGGAGGCATGACGTCATTGGGCCATAAACGCGGATATGAACAAGCACCCTCAGGATCACCACAAAAACAAGGATCCGTTCGGGAGTAATCCAGTAATAAGCAGGAAATGAGGCATCCAACCCAACTCCTGCGTGACAGTTGAATTATGGTCCAAGGCATTCATCCGTCAAACCTCCTTGGAGTGCCTTGCTCTTTGAAAGTAATTCCGAACACGTGCAGTAAGCAGTCAACGTGGGTAAAATTAATTTCGAAAAAATGATTAGGTTTTCCAATCTACGACTCAAGCCCAGGTCGTCGGACCAACCCCCCTAGGTCCGGTCCAGAAATCTCAACCTGCCATCGCGAGTCGTAATGAATTCATCACTCGCCCAAGCTTAGCCGGTTCGGTTCGGCCGTTCCGTTCCGGTTTCCTGGCACAGTATAATCCGGCGAACGGTGGTGGTGACTGGCGTAAGAACGTCAATTACAATCAGCAAACCCGGTCCGGTCCGGCTCGGGGCGGTGCTTGATGGCGAGAATTGGCCGTGCGCCGCGGTATCCCGCGGGGCCGGCCCGACGGCCATAAAAGAATCGGAAATAGAATTACATTCCGTTCATTACAAATCACAATCAAACGGTAATTTGGCCGAACGTGCTCGCGGCGCGCCCGCCGAAGATTCCGGCGGCCCGATTCGATTCGGGTGCGTTGGACGATCGAACCCGTCTCGGTCTGTTCGCCGTTCGATGTTTTCGCGGCACAAACATGGATTCGGGGGCTGCGCGACGACATACACGTGTCAGTTCTCATTTCGGCGCGTTTCCTTTTTTTTGCTGCTTCAGCTGCGTAAGTATCCCCCCCCCGGAACTATCGGTTCTTCGGCCGGATCGGCTGGTTCTTTATTTGAAATTCAAATCACAGCACGCTCGTCAAACGGCGACACCGACAGATGGGACGGTGGCCCTTCAACTTCTTCGGTGCGAACCGAGCCGGAGTGAAGGGTTGCCCCAGGATCGACGGCAGGCGAACGTCGCACCGAAACGTTGAACGATGCCACCGCCGGCTGTGGGTCTGTTGGTGCATGAAATTTGACAATCTGATTATCGAGTATCAAAAGCCGCTTCACCGTTCACGGCTCTGATTGACGGTTGATTATTAACACTCCGTCGCAGTGCAAACGCGCTCGCGGCCGATGATTGCTCCTGAGCCTCGTCAATCTTCGATTTGTACAACTTCCCTGAAGATGTCAACATCGAGCCATCGGGCAAACACGGTCCGCCCGGTGGCGGCTTCGATCCGGACTAGGATCGTCGCGTTTCGAGTGGCAACGTGGCAGCATTTTCAATTAAACCGCACTTTTACTCGCCGACGTTAGCATTCCGGGCCCAGAATCGAACTCCAACTAGTGGGAACTAACTTTGAAGAGATTATAATCATGCAAATCAACACTTGTTATTGAAGCGAATCGACACCACAAAGCACTCGGTTCGGTTCGAGACAGCGGCAATGGAACTGGTGACGCAAGTTTCGTGATTCGTGAAGTGAATGGTGATGCGTTGCGACACCAAAACTCACCGTTTATTGAGCGATTCTTTTTCCCCGATTTAATGTGCTGTGGCCGACTTTGGATTCACCAAAGTTTGCTCGAAATTGGAATTTTTATTAACTCATTTTCGACGGTCCGGACTCCGCCGGTCCGGAGAGGAAAACTGTCAGAGGCCGGAAGAAGGGGCTTGTCGGGCTGTCAATTGCAACCGTAATTGCATCCGATTGCTCTCTCTCTCTCTACGAATGACAGCGGTGAAAAGAAAAGAAGGCCCCAACCAGAGGCCCCTCCCAAAGGACTTCCGAAATCCCGGCCCGGGTGCTGGTGACAATCTGTTTATCGATCTCCTCGTTGATTAAACTCTCGATAATGGATCCGTCAAACTAGAATGCGGGCCAACGGTAAAGTAGCACACATACAAAAACAAGGAAAAGGAACGGGAAAACTACTGCTTCGAAAGAACGTCCGCAAGGATGTTGCGTCGAAAAACATCGATACCGTTCCGGTGTCCGGCGAGCGGAGCTGCTTTGCATAAATTTGTCGCTCAGCTTCCTCCCGGAGGTGGCCAGCCAGCCCTCAGGATGCCTGCTTCGTGTGGCCGCGGTGTTTGTTTTTGTGTTTAATTTTTCCGTTTTTCTCATTATTCGCACGAAGGAAAGCGAAACACCAATAATGGGATCGGGCGCACGGGGAAAAAGAAACGCCACAGACCGCTCCGAGCAGGGCGCGATCCTGCTCTTAATGGCCCTCGGTGGCGAATGATGGACTGGCGATAATAAGATGAAAGCAAACAAGCGTCACAATGCGGCCGGCGCGTGTTCTCTTTTGCAACCGTCAGCCGAAAGGCACGGTGAAACGGGCGATAAGTGGAAAATTCATTTCCAGTTGTCATCGGGCGTTCTTGGGACGTGTTAAAAATATGCTTCCCGGTGGCCAGCTTGTCTTCACCTGACAGCATGAAAGCAAAGTGGCGTTCGGTTTCAGTTTCCTCGGCCCTGAAGCGTGCGTCATTCACGGGTTTGCATTTCCGTTCCGTTTTCCGCAAAGCCGGCATTTTTAGCAGTAACTCCAGTTCGTCAGTTGGCGTGTGGGAAGGACACTGAACGAGAGCGGTCTGAAGCTGAAGTACTCTTGTTGATGCAGATGGACTGCTTTTATGAAAATGATAGCCCAATGGGGTTCTCCTGGCGAAGCTCGAAACACATTATGCCTAAAATAAATAACTCAACGCGAAACCCAAATAAAACCTCAATTTGGCCAAAGTTCGGTCCTTAAACAATATCCGTGCCGTGGCCATTCCGGTGCGGGCCCTTCTGGGTAGCTCTGTAAAACCGACATCATTTGCAACTGCAGCAGAACGTTGTACGCTAAAATACACATTACAGCCATCCAATGTAATAACAACTGTGTGTTCTAACTAAATATTACTGTGCTCTTAGGAAACGGAAACAGAAGCCGTCCCGAAATGAACTCAGCTGCAGCCGCTAAACGCCGAAGGACGAAACGACATGCGGCCGGGGTCGCTCATACATCCGGCAGCATGTTTCTGGATGCCGCGTGATGGATGCTTTTTAATTAAATATCGATTAGCATTGCGCCACTATCGATCGTAAACTGTCTAAACACCGTCACCGTAGCTGCTGCCAGCTGCCGACACCGAAATAGCCGACAGCCGCCAGGATCGGGGCCGATAAATTACTGGCGCAAGTGGACAGACGATTACGCTCGAATGTTTCCCCCGAATCACGTGTCAAGTGGCCGGCTTTGGTGGATTTGGCAACTGAGCTCAGGCGGGCTCATTTGCACAACGATTACCCAACACACAACCAGCGGAGCTCGTAATTCACTTTTTACGAGTCAGCATCATCCGCAGGGCTGCTGACACAAAGATACATTTGGCTCTCGATCCTGATGCGAGGCTGGCCACCCATCCATCCATCCATCAACTAGCGCCCTGCCTGCGACTGACGTTAGTTACTCGTCATTCGGCCTCCCGGAGTGCGGTCTCTCCAAGAAATCATCGATTCCCCTCGGTCGGTTCTGCAGCCGGCAGGACGAATATTATAAACGGCCCCGTCCTGAGCGAACGGGGCCGAAAGTTGCATGTCATTTGCTCGAACACACGACGGGATAGCAGCTTCTGTTTGACCACACAAACCACCACCGGAAATAGATTTAGTTACACATCACATCAAACAAGCGCCGTGCCGTCTGGCTGAACCGAGAACCGAGAACCGAGTCGAGTCGGTGCCAAGGAAAAAATCGTTAAACCAACAACTGTTACGTTCGATTTGATCGGCGACCAGTGCGAACTTCCGGTACAAGTGCGGTTGGCCGTTCGCCGGTTTTTTTTCCCGGCGTAGCGTACCGTTACCGAGCCGGGGAGTTGACGTGTTGACGGTGGGCAAATACGCAGCGCTCGCTGCGTGTTTGTTGAAGCGCAGACAGCAATTCAATTAAACATTAAATTTACATATTTCCCACATTTTGCCACGCTTGGCAAGCTGCCTGATGAGAGCTGTTAGCCGGCTCAGCCGATGATCGCACCAGCCGGACGATGGATGAGAAGGATGGTGAGCGTGTTGCAGGTGAAGGCGAAAGATGAGCCAACATTGAATATTTACATTGTTAGTGTTAGTCCGCACCGAAAAATGTGCGAAAATATCCTTCACCCACCACGGGGGGGGGGGAGATATTTAATAATCTTTTGTGCCATCATTTTCTTGTCTAAACAGTCGCCATCGGGGCGTTCCTTACCTTCCGGTTCCTGGGCGATCCAATCCGTCGGGATGGTCCTGGTGCTTGGTGCTACCGGCGGCGAGCCGGTGGCCATGATCCTTGCGCTGGGCGATGGCTTTGGCAGCGGCGTGGCACCGTTCGGTGGCCGTGGGCTCGATGTGGCCCCACCGGAAGCGATGGATGACGTTGATGATGGTGCTGTTGGGGACGGTGCGGCTGATGATGTCACCGGTGGGTGGGCTGGCGGGTTGGTTAGTGGATGGGAAAGAAGCGGCACGAAATGGCAGCGAAACGGTCGTCGGAAATGATTAGCATTCTTGGGGTGTAAATGAGCGTTAGGTTAGCAGGGGTTAGTTTTTGTGGGCCGCGTATTTTTGGGGCAACTAATCTCGCAACTATAACTTTAAAATAACCCATAACGCCGGAACACACAAACTGCCAAAAGGCGCCCTTTAGAGGATCTTTTGGGGCTGTTCCTCGGGTTAGTCCGTTGGGTCAGTCCAAAGGTGATCTCGGTTACCAGATAAAATTTCTAGGCCTCTGATTAATTGTTTAGTTTGGTTGAAAGGTTTTTATAAAAGTGGAAAACATAAAACAGTGAAAAACAATTGAGATGCTAATAATTGCATAAATGGAAAGAACTGATCTGGCTGGTCTGGCGATTTTTTCTGAACTTCTGTTGGGATTTCGATATTTAAATTTTTCCTTTAGGCAATTTAAATTTGATTTAAGCCTTCCATTAAAAAAACTCCAAATAAAAAAACAATTTATTAAAATCATAAACCGTTAAAATAATAAGTATGTAACACAACACAGTGTGCTTAATCACGACAGGGAATATTTAAATGTTAGATAACAAATGAACAAGATTGCAAAACACACAAAAAGTGGGTGTTTTAAATGTTTTAAATGTTCAGTTCTTCAATGGTCTTCGGTTGACTGGCATAAACCTTACTCTTCAAAAAGCCCCACAGAAAAAAAACAGAAGAAATTCCTCAACAATAAACACGCATAGTTTTTACAATCGAACGATTATTTTCACTGTAGAGCGCTACAATTTCAGTCCATTTTTTGGCGTAAATTTAGTCATGACTGAAACGGCATAGACTAACGTTTCGAAATCTGGCAGATTTGTAAAAATTGTCTAACAGGTGACGGAGTTATTCTACATTTAAATATCGCCTGTCGTGATTACGCACCCTGTACATTTGCGCAATTGCCTTATGCCATTGATAGTAACATTTAGAAAGATGTCCACGTACCAATGAATGCAGTATTAGTAGTACTAACTATAAGGCACGATTAAAAATGTGATGCGCCAAGAAAGCTACAGATTAACGTATCAGACGCATGAGGACTTTCAAACGCTATACTAAAACATCAAACTAACCTAAAACAAAACAAGCATAACACAGCATATAATATGTAAAATGCATTTGAAATGATAATATTGTTTAATGAAACCTAACCAAAGCCTTGTTGAAATGATTGCATTGAAAATCGACATCACTTTAAGGTGAACCCAATAACACAGCCCGTTCCTTGGCTCCCGGTTTAAGCTCGCGACACCGGAGCATCCCAACACGCGTTACCTCCAGCATAAAAACGGGCACATTCGAGGCATAAAGTTTATGTCTGCCTCTGCAAAAGTCCCGGCTTTCGCGGGACTGGCTGTGACCGCCACACCCCGGGACCGGCTCACCGGAGTTTTCCCGCGGTCGGAACCATCGCCGGCGGTTGCGGTAGCGCATTAGTTTAATCGAGCGTACGAGCGTCTTGTGCGCTCAGCTGAGCGTGAAGTCTGCGCTGAGCTAATGCGTGTGATATGCAACCCGGCCCCGCTGAGTCAGGACTTTCCGCGTCGGAGTCACGGATTTCGCATGAATGAACTACGAGTGCCCCAACTTCACACCACCACGCGGAGCGGTAAACGCGACGGAAAAGGTAAGGTTCGTCCCGGGGTGCCAGCCGGCGCAATGTAATAATGGAACGGTCCCGAAAAAGTTTCCCCCCCGAATATTTCCGACTCCCAGAGTGGCCAGGACAATAAAACCCCGCTTGTGGTTGCGGCCACACAAACACAGCTTGCCGGTGCCGGGCCGGCCAGGTACACTTACCGTTCACCACGACCGTCACGTTGACCGAAACGTTGCCGAGAGCGTTTCCGGCGCAGCAGGTGTAGACGCCGTTGTCGTCCAGTGTCGACGCCGGCAGGATGAGCGACCCGTTGCCGAACAGCTTGATGCGTCCGTTCTGGATGCCGTCGCCATTGAACTTCCACATGATGCTCGGCGTGGGAGCACCTAGCAATGAGCACCAAGACATGAGGGGGGTTGGATCATAACGCGGGGGGGTGGGGCTCGGTTCCACCGTCCTACCTACCAGTAACGACACAATCCAGCACGATGGGATCGCCCTCGAGCAGCTCGCGCTGGTCGGCAGGTGTTCGCAGGAACTTCGGAGCTTCGGCTTCACTCTCCACCACCTCGTTGTTGACCGTCAGGCGGGCCGAGCGGGACCTCGTGCTGCCCAGCGTGTTCCGGGCCACGCACCGATACCGGCCGGCGTCGGCCGGTACGACCTCGTCGATCCGTAGCGAGCCGTCGGGCAGGAAAGTGGTCCGTCCGTCGGCCGATTCCGCCCGGATCGGCTGCTCGTCCGCCAGCCACGCAATGTCTGGCCGCGGGTCACCCGTTGCCTTGCAGCTAAAGATGGCCGTCTGACCGTAGCCGACCTCGATGTCCTTCGGCTCGGTACTGATTTCCGGCTTGGCTGGTGTGCGAGGAAAAGTCGGGAAGGAAAAAGGCATCAAAACACGGCGCCACACCGGACTGACCCACACCGGAGGGTGGGTTCCAAATTAGGGGATGAAACCCTACGATAAGCACGATAGCCTGCTGGTCCCCCCCCAAGGGATCGCGGTCTAATCGGATTTCGGGGATCGAGTTTGGGGAAATGGTTTCAAAATTGATTCCAGCCGGCGGCGTGGCGAAGATACGAAGCGGTAGGGCTCGGTCTCGACACCGACTTTTAAAGTCCTGCATACGGTGGGGTTCGCGAGCTGGAGGTGTTACCCCGAAGGCGTCGTTCCGTCGGAGTTGGGTCGAGTTAGAGTTAGTGGATGGTTGGTGCCAGACCAATCAGCTAATTTATCTACTTTGAAGTGTGAAACGGGTACCGAACGGTTCGAATCGGACGTTGCTTTTGCTCGGCGCCCGTAAACTTTATGTAGAAACTGAGCACTGAGTGCTTGCAAAGTCCATTAAATGAGTTTACTCAGTTTGTTCAGTGAAAGGTTGAAGAAAGTGTTCATTTACCTATCGCTTTTCCTAGATTGACTAAAGTGTCTTTCTGCTTTTGAGGAAGGAACATTCTTTGAGCCGACTAAAAGAGATCAACTATAGTATTCTAAGTATATTATATATTATTCTGACTTTAAAAAGGTCGAATAAGACCGAGAGATGGTAGATTTACTAAAAGAAAATGAATAATGAAGAACTGGGGACTAAACTGCTTAACAAATTTCATTCCAAAATTCTAAACCTTGACCTTTTTCTAATCAGTAAATATGTTTGGCTTCATTGGTTATTTCCGGCTACTGTTCCAACAGAATTTGTAACGTTTTCTAACAACAAAATGTGTATTCCACCTCCAATTCAAGAAACCTTGAGGAAACACACACATTTAATTGCGTTAGAATCCTTTTCGAGCCATTAAGCCCTCGAGACACTCAAGCGACTCGAGATTAAGTGCCCAAGACACGAAAATCGTCCGCAACGCTCGGTTTAAGCACCATAATTGATTTCTTTGACACTCACAAACCAATCGTAGTAATCAGCGGTGAAGCGTTTTTCTTCGTGTAGAAAGTGAATGGCGAACATCGCTCACGTTGCAACTTCGTTTTCCGTCCCGTAAATCGGAGGTCGCGGTCGCGCTGGTGATAAACGACTTCCAAGATATGAGACGGAGCAAAGCCAAAAAAAAAGTCAACGGCTGTCCCACTAATTAAGCAGTTCGACACGCCCGGTGAAACGCTGTTGAAACCGCTGTTGGCCGTGAAAGCTGAACTTACCGCAGTGAAAATCGTCCTCCGTGATCGCGCTAATTGGTTGCCCTTCGAGGGTGGGTGGGGTGGCGCAGGTGGCCCCGGCCACCAGGGCTTTCCGGTTCGGGTGCTGCATCGTCCGCACGAACCACAGCAACGAGCAGTCGCATTCCAGCGCATTATCGTCCAGCCGGAGCCGGTGCAGCGACGGCAACCCCTCGAAGCTGCCCTCCGGTAGGTGCTTAATTTGGTTGCCGTGCAAATACCTGCCAGGTGTGGGTGTGTGTGTGTGTGGGAGGAGTTAAATTAGTCGAAGAAGTGAAGCTGACCCGCACCCGCACAGCACGTGTCGCCTGTCGGTGCAATCAACCGCTTCCTTTCACGGCAAAGGGGAACTTGAACAGCGGAACGTAAACACAGCATGTGCAGGGGCCGTGGCTTTGGGATGAATTAAAGTGGACACCAAGAAAAAAGGATGCACTGGAGAATCGCAGCAGAGTGCCGCGCCGGTGGATGGGAAACATCAAAGTGCTTTGTAGATGAATTGGTTCCAAATACTGGGCGGAATGTAGGGAATCTCGGTTGCAGCTTTCTTTGGAAAATGTCATACCAAAATGTTGCTGTTAAATGTGTTTGCTAAATTGGTGGAGGAATTCCGCCAGTATTCTGATGCCCGCCAGCTGCAGCCAGATCGGGCTTCTCAGAATCGAAATCCCATCAAACGTTGTTCGCATCACACAGAATGTTGTGCGCCCGTAACATGGCTCGTAAGCCAATAAGTACCCACAACCTGCGTCAAAGTAACTCGAAGCAGTTCATATCCAACTTCTTACGTGGGGCCAATCTGCCCTAAAACCCGGGAACCGATTTCGTAATCAGATTTCCAGCATTTTCCTCTGTTTGCGCAGCATTTATTAAAAGTTGTTGCACCGATTTCGCTTCGCTTCTAATTATTTGCAGTATCAAGTGTCATCATTAACGCTTATTATTTCTTGGTCCCTCATCATAGGCAGCCTGGTCCGAAGGGACCACCCAGCAGGGATGAAGAACCGAGCAAAGTGGAGCAAGTATCGGGTCGAAGGCGACCAGCCTGCACGGGATGCCTAGGATGCCGGGGCAACGGCAACTGGCAACGGCAATGTTTGCTTTTAATTGCTCGCCCATTCGGCTGTGCGGCCACCGAATACGAAGGGCCCGACCGACATAGGGAGCCGGACCCCCCCAGGCGCCTGGAAGGCGTAAAAAATCTCGGCCACGTCGAGAATGGTTCCACCGGCCACGGGTCCCGGTTCCAGGAAGCTATTTCCGTTTTCGGTAAG
Organism: Anopheles cruzii; assembly: GCF_943734635.1. Classification (NCBI taxonomy): domain Eukaryota; kingdom Metazoa; phylum Arthropoda; class Insecta; order Diptera; family Culicidae; genus Anopheles; species Anopheles cruzii. The sequence continues at coordinate 39,754,426 of NC_069144.1, read as the reverse complement.
CTCCTGCGGCAACGTTCCTGTTTTCTTCCCTCAAACACACTGTGTGTCTGGCCGTTTAATTTCATCTTCTACCGGAATAATCCGCTGCCAAAGGCGGCCGCGTTTTCTTTTTTGCACCGCCCATTTCTTTCCACTCCGGAAGCAAGAAAAGCACAACAGGAGATAGATTGCAGCCAGTGGAAACGGTACACACCCGAAAGGTGTTTCTTTTTTGGGCCTTTTTGGGCGCCGAAAGCGAAGGTAGCCGGTGGGCCGACGGAAAACAACAAAACCTGGGACCGAGTTTTAAAAAGCGTGAAGAATACCAAAACCAAAACCTCTACGATACTTTTAATTTCTTTAATGCACACCCACGTGGCTTCGACGGAGGACGTGGCTGTGGAGAATTTGTTGAAAAAACTAACTTCACGTAATACTTCTTGATTCGGCAATATCGGTAGAGTGGCAACGATAATGTCGAAAAGCTTCAAATTACACCCGGTTTGGCCCGGGGTCTTGATTCGGACCGGAAGTCACGGTACTGACGTTGCCGGAGTGACAGCAACAGCAGCTGCCAGCGATGTTTAGACAAGGCAATTTAAGTTTAACAGGATTGATTACGTCTGTTTAGAAAATGTTACTGTCCGCCAGTGCTTCTTAGTCCTTCAATTCTTAGTCCAACAATTTTAGGTGTGTTTTCTTGCTTTTTCGGGTCGATGTGCCCGTTTCGGGTCGATGTTGTCAGCCACAATTTATCACAATCACAATTGATCGATAAATCTTTCCTCCGTTTTCGTCGTTCTTTGATTTCTCTCGTTTTATTGCTTATGTTGCGAACCATAAGTTGCGAAAGGTACACAATGGCTAAAAGTTGGCGGTCTCCCGCCGCCAAAGGAATCCTTCCGCCTTGTGCAGCGAGATACAATGGCCCGGCGACGACGACGACGATGACGATGTTTTAGCTCTGCTCTTCAATCTGCCGGCAGCATAATCCGTTCCCGCTGGATCACGTACTCAAGGAGTGGAGTTTGGCCACCGAACCACGGCTGGCTGGGCGTGTTTTAATCAAATGGTTAATATAGCTGAGCCCGCGAGGCGCTTAGTTTAAATTAAAAACTGGAAACTTTGCACACACCACATTTTCCGCACTCCCGGTGGGCATAAGGTGCGGTCACTGCCGAGCGGGGCGTGTGTATCTGCGTCGAACATGTCCGATCCGTTAAAAGATTAACTTTTGTCAGCTATACACGTAGGTTCCGTAGGGCCACGGGCAGCGCATCGATCATCGGTCGCGGATCGTTGTTGGCCAGGAAATTAAAAACCGTTTTCGCTGGTTTCCCCGCGGCACGGATCGGGTCGTCAAAGTATTTATCAAGTACCTCCATCAGCTCCATCAGCCATCAGAGGATTGGATTATTTCGCACCCGCGAGTGGCCTCCAAAAAGAGAAGTACCCGTTTCGGAGAAGGACCTATTACGTTGCGAGTGCTTGCACCATTTCACTGCTCCAGTGCCAGGAAGTAATTGCATTCACTATAACACAGACACAGACAAAAGTACTTCAGCGCTCCGAGGGTTGCGGTAAATTAATTGCCAACGAAGACCCACACAGCGTTCTTCGTACGAAACCCACGATTTTACGGTGGAACCAAATTTTTCCACAAATTTTGATTAACGACGCTAATGATTCCCAAAATAGATCTAAGACACCAGTTCTCTCGAATTTAGCTAATTATAATCGTGGTAACTACCCCTGCAGAGCTGGGCCAGTTCCTGCGAACCACCCCATCCTTCTTTTCGGTCTTCGGTGCGAAAAATGAAATAATGGAAATCCCCGTTTCCCGTCCGGGGCAAGTTCGTAAATTACAACAAACAATCGTCGAAATTGGCTTAAAGCGAAAGTTTTCCTTTGCCGGCCGGATTGACTGCATTAGCGGCCGGGTTGGTTGCACCGGTACACGGCGAACGGGAACCGGAAGCCACCGGAAGCGCCACCATACTTACAGCCGCTCCAGCGATGGCATACTGGTGAAGGTTTGCGGTTGCAGCGCGCTCAGATTGTTGAAGTGTAGGTACCTTTTGTTGCGCCACGAAGCCCCGAGCAAAACACGCACCGGAACATGGAACGAAACAGCGAACGAAAAATTCGGTTGCAGAGCTCTCGGGGCGGAGTGAATGGATTTAGCAATCAGTGGCGATTCATCAATTATTCCGGAAGAGTTTACCGGAAAGCGCTCGACGAGCCGGGCGGACGATTTTTAGCGGCAAAAAATCCGGCCTGTCTTGCGTACTTACATGCTGTGCAGACGGTTCAGTGCCGTAAATGCATCCGGTGCGATGGCTGCGATCCGGTTGCGGTTCAGGTAGAGGTACTTGAGCGCCGGCAGGTCCCGGAACGCACCGGAGTGCACCCGCGTCAGCTGGTTCTCGTTCAGGAAGATCGTGTGCAGATGCTGCAGTCCCTCGAAGGCACCGGTTGGCACTTCGCGGATGTGGTTGTAGCGGAGGTCGCTGAAAGTTGAAGAGCGAGGGAACGAATCGATTAGCATTCGCCTCGTTACGGGGCAGTTAACGCAAACACTCTGGATCGAAAGATTGAAAAAATAGGTTCGGATGGACAGAGCAGGGATGCCGTTTTTTTGAAGGAATTTAATATTCAAGGTACCCGATATTAATTGAATCATTTAAAAAGGGGAGCAAATTATTGCAAAATTAGTACACGAAAGCTGTCGATGTTTTTTTTCAACCGGTTTCACCACAATTTATGGCCTCCGCTAGGTTCACTGCTTAACAATGCCACAAACCACAACATGGGTTCCCGGGGGCAGCATGCAGCTGTTGTGGGTCTATTTTATTTCCCTCACTTTGGCGGTGTTTGCGCTTACATTTGCGCCTAGCAGCATTGCGTTTTGCAATTTTCCAAAAGGAAAAAAAAGCTTGTTATAAAAACATAAAGCAATTACTTTCTTTTGTTGCAACAAACCACACGCAACGCACGGATCATTTACTATTTTATTATGCTCAATGTATTTGCATTTTACAGTGTCAATTTTCGTCGTCCACTTTATTGTCCTGCCGAAAGAAACAGTGAATTAATTTAAATCACACCCAACCGATCGGTCGATAACCAGGCGGCTATCACTCTGGTGACAATACAAATGGTATAATTTGTTTGACGACGCCAAGTACGCCAAGTGCGATATCTAAAAAGGAAAAGTTAGTACAAATCGCTAGAGTGCCTTTTTGACGGTCCGCCGCCAGCGAAGCCATTCTCCGGCGCGAGGTCGCGTCAGGACAACGCGTCGCATGAGTGCAGTCGGCTCCCGGGGGGGACGAAACGCTGCACGGTAAGTAAAAGCAAATCTAACTTTGCTAACGAAATATTCATATTTCCATTTGCACATTCCCATGGCTGGGCGAAGAGCCAAGGACTCAACAGTACGCTGTAAGGAGGGCCCCAGAAGAATGCAGCCAAAAGTCACAGCACAGATAAGTGAGATCGAGGACGGGGACCGGACCCGAAGCCAGGAGTGCAGAAAGTGAAATGTGAAGTCGGGAAAAAAGACGCACACACCCCAGATCGGTACCGTCGACAGGAATGGATCGTTCCTGGTCGAGGAGTAAAAGTTTTGCCACCACCCCGAAAGGCCATCGTCTTGATCAAACTTCTCCCACCGTCGGTCCCCGGTCGCTGGCAGCGTTATTTAAAGTGTTTTTCCACTAGCGCATCGACCCTTGGTCGAAGCAGATAGACAGACAGAGAGAGAGAACGCCCGAAACCGCTAGCATTCCACAGGTCTATAAATGATTCGGTCGGCACCGCGTTTTTCCGTCTTATCGCACGCTTTGTCGCCAGGATTTTTTTCTGCTGGGGTTCTTTTTGGCCGCTTCGCATGGAAAAAGATGTATTGTGGGCGATATTTTTCACGCGCTTCGCATCGTCGTCTCGTAAATCCCGAGATTTTCTGCCCCGTGCGACCCTCGATGGAGGCGCCCGGTTCCCGGTGTCCTGCGTCGGCAAATGATACAAAGCATGCCATATATCCGCCAACGATGGTTCATTGGCACCTGTTCGGTTCGGCTCGGCCCCGTCACCGGCCCGTGAACCACCCGCTGGCTGGCTGGCCCGGAGCCAGGAGCAACTTTCTCGAGGCGCCCAAAACTTGCCCAAACTCGGGGTTTCTGTGTCCCTCGCATCACATTCCATCATACGAATGAGTTGGGGCGTTTCAGGTTGGGTGAGTTTGTTTGCGCACAAATGGCAAGATCTGCCACTGGCAGTCCCTCGCCCTTGCGTTGGCGCGTCTCCACAGCATGATAAGTTATGATTTTTGGCGAAATAATAGACACAAGTGCTGCCAACGCGGGCGCGCGTACCAAACGGGCGCAAACTTTTACCCAAGCACCCACCCGGTGGGGGGTCGCTTTGGTTGCGAGCGGATGAAAAGATTGGCTCAACTTTGCATCCGAGAGGCGGCCCCGGCCGAAACTTTATCCTTCTCGCGACGACGACAACCCAAAAAAAAAACCCTGGCTCCGGAGTTGGGTTGCGCTGGCGAGAGTTTTGCAATCAAACAACGATTGTTGAAGCCGAATCGTCGGAAAATTGTTGCCGCCGCACCGGACTCCGATGTGATTATGAATTATCCCGTGTCTTGCATGGTACCCGGGAGGACGCTGCATAAACATGTCCCGTCTAGACAAGTTTATGGTCGTAGAACTATATTTATCATGCACAGATAGGACCACCCGGTTAAAAGTGCTCCCAATATCGATCCATCTTTCGTCCGGGCCATTGCGGAGGGGAAGAACTTTCATTACACCCGGAGCATGATAGCCGCACGATCCAGCACCAGCAGATGCTGCGCCGTTTTTGGACCAACTCTCGTGCGATGGCGACAACGGCAAGGCAGCATACGTCGTCGTCGTCCTGTAGCAGACGTAGACCAGTGTTGGTTCACCCAACGGCGGGCAGGACGGAAGCGTGGGGACGGGTGGTCCCCCGATGCGAAAGAGTTAGAACTTAATTTACGCCTGCATAAATAATTAACTTATCGTTCTTGGTGCTGCAGTTCCCAATTGCCTCCAATGCGGCACAGAATGAGAGAGAGAGAGAGAGAAGCACACCCTCGGCGAAGAACTTGGAAAGTGGGCAAATTTGTGTGCCGAGGACGGATACGGTGAAAGTGTGTTTTAAGGATGTGCATTTGTTAATGCCCGGACCTCCGCTTCCCGCGGGGGCGACTGCTGTGCGATGGCGAAGTGTTGTTGGAAATTTATGAGCAATTACCCGCCCAATGACACTCCACGGGGAGCACGGGTCCAGCCATCCCCCCGGGGGCAAGGACATGTTGTGGAGCGCTCGAAGAAGTACCCGGACCCGGTCCGACGGGTGGATGGATGGATTATAAAATCATGTGAAACCATGGAATTGAGCGATCACGCGTCACGGGAGATTATATCTCGGTGCAGGTCGCCGGACCGTTCGGATGAATGATTCATTGCCACCATAAATGATGTATTCGGTAAGATTCCTGCACAGTCATTCGGTCGGCTTATCGGCAGAATTTGTTTTCAAACCTATTTGCAAACAACAGTCAGGTTTGGTAAAGAATCTTGGAGGTTAAAAGTTTCCGTTGCCGGTCACTCAAAATGCTTTCCACTGATCCTTTTGATATTGCAACATGGTCACCAAGATGTTGGACTGCCAAACGACGATTTTGGAGCACCTATTCTTTGATTTTATTAACATCACTTGATGTCGTCCTGGCCGTCGCTCGCCCTTAACGCTTTCCCGACCCTCTTTGAACATTTTGTACCACTTATAAGCTCTGGTTTTCGAAAGAGCTTGACCACCGAAGAGCTTTTGCTACATTTTTCAAACTTTTTGGCAGCAAAAATTCACTCCCAATACCGTGAAGGATTTTATTTTAAAAGAATTAATAAATAAAACGTAAAAGAGGACGGCAAAACTGTCCAAATGATGCCAACAATCGGATGCCTGAACTCCTGACCAGACGTGGCCCTATCAAACTGCATTGCACACGAAAAGCTGCACAACAGCTGGCCGGTTTAAACGAAACTTTGAAAAATTGACCCCGAAACCAAACAATTTCAGGAGAGAAATTTATAATCAGCGTAAGAGGAAGCGAAAATGTGTACCTAACTAATTCACTTTCAATAGGTCCGAAGATCATCCCTCGCCCACACTACAGACTACGGGCCATTAGCGGGCTTCAGTCGCCCAAAAAAGAAAAGCTACAATTTAAAGCAGCAGGATTTAAAATCAAACCCCGAACCACTCCGGAGCTGAACCGCTGCTGCGTTCCGGAGTGAGCTGATCAAATTTACCACTTGAAACAACATTTCGAGCCCACATCAAACAAACGCCGCTCCGCTCCGGACGCTGACGGCTGATACTGAATTAAAACCAGCCCTTTGATGCTTCACAGTGCACGAGTGCCGCCCGGGTCCGTGCGGCGTGAAATTTGAGCCGGCCGACAACAACCGACAGTACAGTTGGGCACGGCAACACTTGGGGTCGGTGCTCGTGAAACAATATTAAAGTGAAACCCCTGACGGCTGGCGGCGCGATTCGGGACTCCGGGACCCGGGCACTGCATTATTGCGGTTTTGCACCCACGCACCCCAACCCCGCCAGCCGGCCAATCAGTCCCGGGACGGTGGGCGGTCGTGGCCACAAGAACGTTCCATGCTCGATTATTTACATTCCGGTCAACCGCACAGCGGAGCACGGGCACAAGCGGACCATAAAACCGGCACCAGCTCGCACCACGGTACAGGTCATTACAGACTCCGGCACCGGGTTCCGGCATTTTTCGGTGTCCCTCCGGACTGCTCCGGAGCTGCTGTTTGTACCCGAACCGAGGGGGCGCGCCAGGCTCCGGTTCAACATCACCGCATCGTGTTCGGGTGCGGTCCTGGACCTGGAGCCTTCTGAAGTGTCGGGGCCGGTAAAACTGTAAATGTAATTAAAATTATCCCTTAACTTATTGCTCCGGCACCGGACGCGAGAGAAGGGACCGGTTTCACGAAGGCCACCAGTTGGCCGCATGAACCGTACCGTCATTTGTCGCATTCTGTGTGCCGTGTTTCTCGCACCTAAGGGGTGACGTAATCCAGACCGGACGTGGCCAGCCAGCCAGCCAGCCCGGTGCAGTCCGTTCCGAAAGGAATGAAGTAGCAACCGAATGGAGTATTAATCTTTACGCTTAATGCCGTGCTGAGGTGGGAAGATTATCCAACCTTAGGGATTGGGTTTGGGGGATTGGCAATTAAATTTGCAAAGTGAACCCGAGAACGAGCCGGGACAACAGTTTGTTTGTCAATCGTCTGAAAATATTCCGACACGGGTCCGATTCACCGACCAAGGCTTGGCGCATCAACCGAGATTAATGCAGCGACCGAAGCAAGTCCTCGAAACGGGGAAACAATGGCCCTTTGGCAACAGATTCAGCAACCCTAAATCGCTGCCACTTTCAGAGAGAGGAAGGAACCCACATTAATCGGCTTAACATGACGGAGAACATTGGCCTCGTGTGTGTGTGTGTGTGCCGGCACTCCGCATAAACATGTCCCCGCATGTGGTACGCGGAACGGAACGACCAACAACAAATCAGCCCGCGGCCTCCGCGAGATGGGTCTCATGGGGTCGAGGCACGGCACATGAAATGAGTATTATTTTTCAACACGGTCCTATCACGCCGCCATCAAGCCGCGCCGCCAGCCGTGATCGCGGTGATGGATTCATCGTCCGGGAGTTCGAGTTCTAGGTCGGCGCGCCCCACACGAAGAAGCCCCATTCATTTGTTTGCGACCAAACAGGCAGGTGACAATTTTGGACCCCCCCCTGGGGGGGGACCCAAAAAATGGAGTAAATTTCCCAAATGGATAGCTTCCTTCCCATCGAAGCGAGAGCGAAGATAAATGGCTGTTTAAGGTTCAACGCCTCACCAACGTCGAGCGGATTGCGAAAGGTACGAAAACAGTGTCTGTTCCCCGGCCGAGGCTCGAGGTGTGTTGGGGTGGTGTGGGCGTTGTAATCCGATAGGGTGCCGAGATTTTTCTTAAGTCACTTCTGGCTTCCGCCCGGTGAACCCGGTGTGTGCAGTTTAATGGAACCGACAAATATGAACGACGGCAGCACGACGAGTTCTGGTGATCACAAATTGAATCTACTCCCAATCATGGATTTATTAGGGGCCAGCGACGTTGGGTAGACGGTAATGAATTGTGGGGTTTGTGTGCCATTTTTTACGGAGCACCAGGCGTCTCCATCAACGTTTCAAACCAGCAACGAGTATCCTAACGAAAAATGCGCAATGGAACTCAAATTTTTCAAACGTTTTATATACTTTTGCCAAAACCAATTTATCGTAAAATGAGAAAATAGAAGCAAAGAACGAAAGAACAGCAGAGAAAATATGCTTCGCGATTTTCACGTTCACTGCGCAACACTTCAAAACATAAAACCGAAGCCTTGCGCGCTAAGCCGAAAGCCTTGTGTGAAGTCTGTGACAGGCGGACGCATGATGGATGGCAGCCATGGTGGCCAATGTGTTGCATGTGCTGTGAGATTTTTATGAAGGCAACCTGCCATGAAGCCAGCCAGCCCCACGGTTCATCAAATCGGTCCCACAGGCGTCGTCAGCCAGGCCTGTGCGAACTTCACCTTTCAGCTTAATGTTGGACGCGCTGGTCTTCCAAATATGTAAAACTGCGCCATAACGCTGTGCCGTTGTTATAAGTATTAAATTCACACCCAAAATTCGGTGACTGAACCCAGAAAGTTGCTATCCACAATCAATTATCGGCCAGGCTAGGCGCTTCATCACTCCTGCGAAACATCAAACGCGCCTGGCGCAACCCCTATCGAATGCTGCCAACCTTTGATTGCGCTCCGATCGATTGTGGCCCGACAAACATAACCTAATTTGGAACGAATTTCCAAACCGACCGGCCATGAATCTTCCTAATCATCCACTTTTCACCATTTGCCGATCAAATGGGGCAATTTGTGTCCAAGCGCCTTAGCGTATCGAAATCCCCGAACGACGGACCAGCGGGGATTGATGAACAAAAATTAATCATTGAACCGGGAGGCGCAATGTTTTGGGCCACTGCGGTTGATTGTCTTCGGGGGAGCGAGCATAAAAAAGGACTGTCCGGTTCATCTTTTTGCCCCGTTTTCCTGTCCTGGCCACTTACTCCCGAACCGTGGGGTGAACGGGTTCGAGGGTAAAACCGTACGAATGTGGCAATAAAACCGAGTGTGTACAGTGTTTCTTATCATTCCTTTTATCACTGTTTACAGGAGCGGAGAGGGGTGCACGCGACAAGAACCGTCTGCCGCGTCGCGTGCGGGTTCGTAATCCATAAACGCGCTACATTATCGGGGCGTCGGGGCGTCGTTAAATTTGCATAAGTTTGTGCCGACCGACCGACCGACCTACTCGAAGAAAGGAGCTCAGGCTCGGGGTCCCAAAAAAGGGTCAGCCCTTTGCTGATGGGAATGAGAGTGAGAGCAACATCTGTGTGGCTCGATTAGCCCTCCCGATCCCGGACCCCCCCCCCCCTTGTGGACCGTTTTTGATCGCTTTTTTGCTGTTACTACTCACATAATGCTCGTATCGGGTGGCATTTCCGGGACCTTATCGAGCTGCTGCTTGATACAGCGCACCGTCCGCTGCTGGCAGAAGCACTTGTCCGGGCAGCGGACCGCGCCGACCATCGTCGGCATCATCGCCATGGCAACGCAGAGCGACGCGATAGCGGCAATTAGCAACAGCCTGCTGCTGTTGCTGCTGCTGCTACTGCAACCGCTAATCATCACCCGCCGATACTGCTGCTGCCTTCGCTCCATCTTGTGACCCTCGGTTTTCGTACACGCGTCAGCAAAGGTCACTGCTTCTTCTGGAACCCTTCACTTCAGCCGATAAACATGTGTGCCGCCGGTCGGAGTTTGCTATCAATGACGGTGCGATTAACACTGCACGGCACTATGTTGCTAGCGACTTCTTTCTTTGACGTTTCACTCTTGATTTCTGCTGCGTCGGCTTCACGGAGTCAGTATTAGCCAGTTCTTGGAGTTATTTAAAAGGCCAAGCACTGTCCTAGTTGGCTATGTTGAGCTGTCCTGCAAACGAACCAAATCGACATTTGAATCGTACAGATTGACGCAACAAATAACCTTCTAAATCATCTTGCTAATAACCGGAGCCAACACTTTTGGATCACAACTTTTCCAATAGATTCCCCGTTCCCTGGTAACTTTCTCGACAGTCTTTGTTCGAGTGTTTTCGCCCAAAAATTTCATTTCACAGCACTCCGTATCGTTCCGAACCGCCGTCACTAAACGCAGCAACTTAACGAATGTTTAGGGCCCCCCGAAAAGTTTCCCGAGCGTTGTTCTCGGTGCGCCAACGGTGACAACGCGCAACGATTGAAGTATTTCGCAAGACAAACAATTTTCCAGGCCTACTCTGAAAGGGCTCGCCTTTTTTTTTGTTTTGTCACTCGACACTTCCAAAGGAAACTACTGGCTGGCAGGGCAAGGCACTGGTAAGAATCCTTTCGGTGCCCGGAACGGGCCGGGACACTCCGGGCTCCGGGCGTTGAGTTCGTTTTTAATTAGCAAAGTTTCCGGGTGCAGCAAAGTCGGACCGGAAATTAGATCGACCCGAGAATGTTCCAAGGCGGACCGTTCCATAGGGCAGCGCCGGGCCATCCCATCCCGGGGTTGTCCGGGGCCGCGGCCATAATTGCATATTGGCGCGGCGACGCATCCCTGGGTTGCGCTTTTTGGCAAATTGTTTCCCGAGTGTCCCGGCCGGGCCATGCGGGTCCCGACATTCCGTTGCGCTACGGCCCCTCCGTTGGTCGGTGTAAAGTAGTTCCAATTTGTGGAATCGCTGGCGAGATGGCTAATTAATTGGATCCACATTCCGGGCGGCGAAACTTTTACGCTCTTTCTCGGCTGTCGACTGGAATGTCCTTCAAATACCGGAAAGGTATGCTATGGAGCCGATTTTTACGCAGCCGGATTTGGGCCGCACCGGAACGGAATGTCTTTTGGCGGTGGATGATGAAGGCCCCAACCACAAGGACATCATCCTTGTGGACGTACCCTTGAAGGCTACCAGCGGAAAGCGCAGGGGAGCTCAGGGTTAAAGCCGCCTATCGGGGGCAGCAGCCGAAGCGTTCAATCAACGCAACGGAATGGCAAGATCCGACGGACGATGACGGCCACAATAAAGTCACCGGACCGACCGACCGCGCCGATACCGAAAAAGCCGGTTCCGGGGCCCCACCGTGTAATGCCGATAGTGTGCCTACCCCGATTCGGCCGTTTCCGCCGGATACGAAGATAAAAGCATCGGCAGCTCTCGGAATAGTTGAGTGCCGCAAATGGGGCTCTCTGGCCGGCTGGTGACTTTCGGTGCTTTTGGGACGACTTCTAAGGAGCCGAGGACCGAGCAAGAAAAAAATCCCCCATCCCGGTCCGCACGTCTGCGAGCGCTTTATACCGCCTCCAGATAAAAGGATTACGTGTGGATGAGGCACACACACACAGACAGGCCCGAGGGCTTTGGGCGTTTGGGGTTTTTCCCGTGCACTTTTAATCGAATTACGGAGTAAGCTCTTAGAAGCAAACGATTACTCCGGATCTTGTCAGTTTTGTTTGTTTGCACTAAAAGACACAAATGATTAAGCCAAGAAACTACACTGACTAGAGGTCCTTAGTTCGGTTAAGACCGGTCCTCTTAGCCTTGAGACTGGAGCCCGACCGAAGAACCTTTCCAAAGCTGAGCGGACTATTCGCCCCGCGTTGGCAGCAATTCCATCGAGAGCCACATTTCGCATTCCGGCCCCGGCTCCCGGTCCGACCCGGCTAGGATCCGCTTTTTAGTCGTCCGTGCCGTCGAAGCGCAAAGTAAAGTTTGACCGTCTACTACTCGTTCATCCGTCGGACGTGATGGAATGGCTTCCAAAGTTTGTTCGTTGGTTTTTGGTGGTCCGTTTCCGAACCGAACGCGGCTGACGATTCCCGGCAGCCCACTAACCTAACCGCGGAGCGTGCATATTTACTTTCGATTTCCACTTTGTTTATGATCTCCGGAAGCGGTTGCAAAGTAATAAAGTTCGGTCGAGCGGACATCCGCCGATGCGGCGCGATGATTGTTTTCTCTTTCAGCATAAAAACCCCTCCAACGATCGGTCGGTGCTGATAACCGAACCGACACGGTTTCTTTGTGATGAAGGCGCGTTTCTTGTTAACTCGAGTGATCACCGGCCAAAAACCGGTCCCGGGAATTGGTAACTAATATTTTGTTTAAAGAACGTTTGATTCGCAGTATTCACGTTCGTGGCCGCCACTAGCTAGGGTCCTTCGGATGGTTTGTAGTTTTAATATTACACAGACCATAAAGCACTCCACAAATAGCTTAATCCTTGATAGGAACATGCGAACACACACGCGAGCACTGAACTAAAGGCAATCACCATTTAACCAGTCAACCGATCGCACAATTCTCTACGAACGCTCATGTGCCGGGAGACAACTAGAGCACCGACCCTGACCACAGATTAGCACATTAGCGCACGACATTGACCGGCTTTCCGGGGGTGGTTCAAACCGACCCGCCAAGCTGGCAACCCGCCACAGAAATAATGTGACACACTTTCGGCCGACGGCACCGGCACCGTCCGCAATCTAATCTCCGGATCGGTTAGTTAAAACTCTTCACCGACACCGACGATGTCACCGACACCATCATCTTACCGGAGGACAACGCAAACGATGCTGTCGCTCCACCGGGCGGTCTAGCGGACACTGAGCGGACTCTCTGTGTGCGGGTGTGTGGTAAGGGCAAAACGCTTCCCGAGGCAAACGGCTTCGTTCGTTCGGCTTCCGGCGCACGCACATCCAGCTTCGAGCTCTGTTTGTGGCCGACTGTCGGACTCGGAGCAGCACTCTGGGGCGCTCCATCGCAGCATCGGAACTTCCTTTTCCTCTCACTCTCGCGCTCACGCGCGCTCCCCGGTTCCGTATCGCTCATCTGAGAAACTGCATCCGCGCACTGTGGGTGTACGGGGGGTGGGTTTGGGGGCCAGACACTGGCCCCGTGCATCGGAGTTGCTGCGCGCTGCAGGGAATGCTTTACACAAAAAGGTCAGACTGGCTGGCTATCTCTCCGGCCGGATGCCGGCAGTTCGATGAGTCGGAGAGCGCGAATTGGCCGAGCACACACACACACCCACACAGGGAGGCGCTCGGGTCAGGCTTCGGCCGCCGCTGCCTGCTTTTTGTTTTCTTTGGGAGAAACATCCCCAAACAACCCCCTTTTTGTGGACGGCATTTTCTACCTCCTGTGCTGTCGCTGATTTTTGACACTTGACCACCCGGCGAGCCAGTCGGGGGTCTTGGTTGGCGATTGGGATCGGACAGGGGTTATTGGTTAATCCACCGGCAAAGGAGGCCGCACGCACGGATTACGGCCGCATTTAGCATGACCTTTCGGACTTTTGGGTGGGTATCAGGACCCGACTTAATCATGGCCAAAAGTTGGTGGAATTTGCCGACAGTATTATTAGTATTATTATGCTGGTGTGGGTTTCGGTCGAGGTCCTTTAAAAAGGTGTAAGATAAATGTTAAATGTCAATCGCCCTCAACATTGAGCTGATGCTAATAGTCTTTTCGGTAATCGGAGCCAAGAACTCTCTCATCCAGTGAGCGATATTGGTGAGCTGGTGAGAAGACACTCACTGTGAGAAAACCGAACTCACTATGCACTTAGACGGTTCTGAACTCTATATAGGAGTTGGTAAAATAATCATTTTGGCTGCAATTCTGAGCGTATCCCGGGAAAAGTTGGCCACTAACGTCTTACTGTTTATGTTTCCGCCTCATCGGTCCATCCATTGGTCCGACGAAACAGACGGAACTTAACGGGCTCTCCACGTTATTTCTCAAGAGATTCCCCTCTGTCCAGTAATTAACGACCGAAACCGTATAAAATTAGTCAACGATTCCGTGCGGCTCTCGGCAGATGGCGGTGGGATCCCCTTCCGCGTATCTCCCCGTTCCGCACATTGCACTGAAATTCTTGCATAAAATACATAAACCCCTTTTCCGGTTCCGGTGTTCTCCCTTTGAAGTATTCGTCCTTGGCGCTCGGTCTCGCCCGTTAGGAGCCGCCACGGAACGGCACGGAATGCAGACTTCATTTGCCATGACACTTGGAATGCAAAGTGCACCAGCCAGCCCGTGGGTGAGGCAACCGGATGGGGATACTTATGTCCCGGTTTTTTATGACGACGCCATCCGACTCCCAGTCCCAGTTCCAGTTTTGTTTCGCTCGTGCCGCTAGCGAAGTTTCCAATCGATTCAGCGGCGGCGGTCGCGTTTGCATACCGATTAACGGAGGCAACCTTAATCCGGGCCGCGTTCCGATTTCTTGAGCCGCCGGCCGACTACAAAGCGAACGAAGAACGAACGAGCTGTCGCGATCAAATGTAAGGTCCCACAAGTTTCGAGTGGCCTCTCGAATGACACAAAGTCCGCCGCCGGGCCGCCGGGCCTTTCTTGGTGTGGGAAAACAGCTGTTGGGTCGTGCCGGCCCGTGCCAGTTCCGGTCGCGCGGAAGCCGCTTCCGGCAACAGCACGTGACAATTTCCCAAAACACTTGAAAGCACTTCAGCCGCGCGCTCTCGCTGGCCCGGTCCGTTCGCCCGTCCGTTACATCGTGTTAGGGAAGGAATTTACCCTAGGAGATATTAAATTACGGGCGCTCATGGGATGCTCTGAAGCGGATTTGCAATCCGAACAGATTCGGGAACGATTCGGGACCGCTGGGGTTGGGACTGTGGTAATTCAAATATTTGCCAACATTTTATACGCCCGGGCCCCGGTGTTTGGGGAAACAATTCTCGAGGATGCACTTCATCGATGGTGGCCCGCCGTGAAAGTTTTCGTAAATTACAAACTACGGACCAACTGCGAACCGAATCCGGTTGGCTTCCACATCCTGCCGGCTGGCAGGATATCGATTGCGAATATGTAATCCGCGGGCCGCTGGTTTGTGGCGATTGTGGGACATGGAAGCGCTGCCACAACGAGGCCACGAAGAGCTGGCCGTCCATCTCGGTAGATCGGCGTGTATCCTGTCTCTCGCAGGGGTCCTTTGGCGCCATGATCTTACAACAACCCGCATCCCGGTCGGAGCAGCTTGATAAAACTTTCATTAACTAACTTTTGGCCACCTCCAATGGAGCGGGGCTTCCGCATTTGTGGCGCAGCACTGTTGGCGGCAAATAAATTATTTATATTTTCTTAAAACACACCAGCGCGCCCCCAAAAAGTGGTCCAGATAAACTTTCGGTTTGTTGTAGCTGGTGGCTGGCTGGATGCTTCCGGAATTGTTGTGTGCGCGCGATGGGTCGCACCCAAAGTTTTCCACCCAGGAGTCAGGAGTTTTTACTTGCTCGGCCTTGTTTGCGGCCTAGTTTTGCGGGTGACCCACAAAACACAACCGCACAACAACAGCACACGAAAGGTGTCTCACCCGGTTGGGGAATTTCTTGGCGCTTTTGCGAGAAAACTGCGCTATCCGTTTTTCGTTTTCCAATCGGCCTCAAGGTGACGCTCTTTCACTGGGGCGAAATAAAACCAGGCGAATCGCCAGTTTGATTGAATCCACAAGCAAGCAACCCGAAACGCGGTCCCGGTTCGGCAGAGGCTTCCCATTGCATCCGGCCGTTGGTGAAGCGCAGAATCGAATCCTTTGGAGGATGCACTCGCCGTGGAAACGCCGGTGGAAACACGAACCACCGGAAAATGGAGCAAAAAATGCGGACACTAATTCGATTGCGCCGGCTTTCTTGTTGCTTCCGTCGGTTGCTTCGACAGACAAGTCGTCTGGCATTGGCTGTGAGCCTTGGCTCATTAGTCGCGCTTAAACTTTCCTGCCCTCTCTGCCTCTCTCTCTCTCGCTCTTTGCATTTCTTTCGTTTTCGCTGAAGCCACAACTTTACAGCGCAAAGTTAGTGTTTTGCGTTGCCGGTTTTTTTTTCGGATCCCGGACAGTTATCGGACGATTTTCCAGTTCCATTCCATTTTCCTGGGAACAAGAACGGCGATGGTAAATGGGGATTTCTTTTCATTTCACAGGTTCCCTCATCGTCGGCACCGGCGATTTATGGAGAAGTCTTTACATCTTTTGCTTCATTCGAGGCACCAAAAACCGATTTGCGTAAAACGATTGCACTGTTTGGTGCGATGCTGCCACATTTTTTTTAGCCCTACAAAACAGCCCTTTCACGGAGCGTTGGCCATTGGCCATGGATGGCCATGGCCTGCCCGCAACGGATGTGCTGCAAGCGCAAGTGGTTCTCGGTTTTTGGGGCGAACAAATTGGGCGAACGAACCTGACGATTGGCTTGGCGATACCGGACACCGGAAGTAGGGAGCACGGGGAGTGTGTTATTATAGGCCTGGGGTCAGTTAATGAGTTGTGTGCGTGCTTGTGTGCACCCGAATCGCGTTTCGTTGCCTCTTTCGCTGTGTGGTGAAAATTGCATTTTATGATCGCCGGTTTTGGCTGGCGCTGCTCGGGCGTGTTTCGATTAAATTTTGTCGGTGCCCGGGGGATCGGAGGTGGCCAGTGAAACGTGCTGGTGTGCCTGGTTGGAAATTCATCCGGGTGTATGTGTGTAATTTTTATCGTTTTGCAACATTAATGCAGTCTAGTCACATGCACGCTCGTTAGCCGACGTCGCGAACGTGCCCCGGCTAGCAGAGACCGGCACCGGAACATGCGTTCCTGCAACACACTCGTGTGCGGGTCAACGTACCAAAAGTACCGGAAGAGGGTCTGCAATGGACCATCTTAAATCTCGGCTACCACGGCTCGATTATTGGCTTGATAATATAATTAAAATCATCCCATTTTCAGTGACTGATCCGTCGGCAGGGCAAAGGTCCTCGGAAAATTTATTAGTAGCGGACGAAAACTTCATCCTTGCTGTCCATCTCACACCTACCTCCCTTAGGCTGATCTGGAATGCCTGGACCGGGAATTGAATTCTGACAAACGCACACTCATCATCCGATGTTCCGATGGTGTGCGTGTGAGTGGCCCAGCGCTGCATCAAAGTCGCGGTGCAGCTGCCACGCAGCAGCAGCGCATGCATCTCATAAAACTTTTAATGGCCACCAATGGATGGACCCACGGGGACTCGGCAGCGACGGATGCATTATTAAACATTCATTCATTATCGCCATGTCGCCCCGGCGCCCGGCCAGCCCGATGCTTTCCGCCGTGTCCAATGCCGGCAATAATGCTGGCCCAGGCCCACCATTTGGCCGCTAGTTAGCCAAATGGTCGGCGTGTGAATTGTGGACAGTTAATATTTGATTATTGACACCGGTGGGCCACGTAGCGCATAGCTCGGCGCCAAAAAAGGCAGCCAAAGAGAACCGGCCGGCCGACCAACCGACAGGAGCAATAACGGTACGGTGCCAAATGATGCCCAAACATGGTTGCTATTCCGAGGACCGTGGCCCGGGGCGCGATATTGTCGCCATTTTGCCGTGTGGCCGATTATTTGAGCTACACCGAAGCGTATTGCGAAACCGTATTTGCGCAGGAACTGGTGCTGTTTACGAAAGCGCGATCCCGAGTCAATATTGGGTCCGCGGAACTTTCCAGAAGTCAATCACCGTGATGGATTGGAGCTGCTACCGTTCTGCCTGCCACACGAACACCTTGGGCCCAATGGGCGCTTTATTGTTTTTCGCTGCCCATTAAAAACCCAACGCCAACCCGGGGGGCGACAAACGAGCGCGGTGAGTTATTTAATAAACACACAATTCACTCGACCTCGACCGGGCGAAGCAATAAAGCTCGTAACAAATGTCTTCATATATCCATTTACTATGACAAATGGTGGCCACGTTCTGGAGTTTATACGCGCGCACGCTTAATCAATTCCGGTGCGCCGCATGTCTTGGATTTGGCCAGGATTTGGCCCGCAGTTCGTCGCAAATTTAGCTACGGCCCCGGTCGCCGGGAACCTTTCCACTTCCGGCTAAAGAATGTTAATCTCCATTTTTGAGCAACTTCACGTACCACGTCGGAAGCCGAAGCCACCACACACACACACACACGCATGTCGGTGGGAAACCACCAACGGAAGGATTGTTGGTTTGCCGTGCGGCGGGAAGCAAACCGCATCCTTCCGGGATCCGCTCGCCATCCGCTCGCCTGCCTAAAGAAGCCTGCTGCCAGCTGCGGAAGAAAAACAACGTTTTGCTTGGCGAAAACAACACCGCCGCACTTGCACTCGAGCGCATCGAGCGGTGCAGGTGCAGGAATTTTGGGAAGGAGCAGCTCCCCGAAGAAGCACTTTCCGTCTGCTGGACGGTCGGTCGGTAGTTTGCTGGCGCAAGCGACTAGCGACGTGGTCCATATTTCGGGCTAGGAGAAGTCGAAAACCTCAGGAAAGCCGAAAAAGACGAAACAATTCAACATTCTCATAAAAACCACTCAACCCAAAAACGAGACTCGTTCCATCAAGGGTGGGCGAACCCTTGGCGAGGCCAGTTCGCCCCAGGATACCGGGATGCCTGTGGGTCTTCTTAGGTCTGCCCGGTGGTGGTCGGTGGCGATTGTGAAGAAGCCAGCCCGAGAAGGATGAAAGAAATAACCAAGCGACTCTGTGGCTTTATGCGGTGGTTTCGGTGGCCATCGGAGGGTCATCTCTTTCGGGAGTCTTTTGGGAGCGCCTTAACAGATGTATGAATCAAAGCGAGCATGATGTTGTAGCTTCGGTAGCAAAAGCCAACAATTAGGTATGGTACAAAAGGGTGCAGCTGCATCACTTTTAAAATGTGAGACAAAACAGTAAACTAGTAAAGGTAGTAAAGCGCACGAATAATTTGAAATACGTATTGAGAACATGAAATTGTCCGAGAGGTAAGCAATAAAATGGCGTGTCAAAAAGTAGAAGGAACGGAGCAATTACTCCGAGGTTTCGTTGGAAACACCTTAATGAAAAGATATTTCACGAAGTATGAAAACCACTCCGGTTTCGGGCCGCACAAAAGAAAATGTTTAACAAATTACGCCACCAACACGGGGTTCTGTTGAAGGCAATGAAAAAAAAAATACGAAAGGCAAAGAATATTTCCACCCGAAATGAGATGAGTAATGAAAGGGTCCAATACATTAGAAAAGAAATGACGGGGTAAAAAGGGAAGGATTCAAGTCAAACACACTCAACGGAACGGCTGGGACGTAGCGCGCGCGCCCACACACACGCACACGGATTTCAAGTGGAAAGGACGGAGAAAAAATTAACAAACTAATATAATGAAAATTTATTACACTTCTTGGTGTGCAATGAAAAGAGGTAATTTCGCCGCAGCACAATGGCACCGCAGGAAACCCACGGCCCTACCGTCGCTAACCTGGCAGAGCCCTCTGGCGAGCCCTAGCTTACTGAAGCAGCTCAACCGGTGGCCAAACAATGACTAACGGCCAGGAAGGTTTTACTGGATATTTGGTGAAGCTTGAAATGAATCCTTTATTATGAGTTACTTCCGTGTGGCAAAATACTAAATGCAGATCTCTACTGTTAGCAACAGAACCGTTTGAATCTAACGATTGACCAGAAACAGAGTTGACCAAGAGAAGAGTGATAGGTTCCTGAATCATAAAAAATTGACAAGTACTGTAAAAATAGATTGCTACAGTTTTTCACCAATAACGACCAAGGAAGAGAGGCATTATGAAGCTTCCTTTAAAAGGCAACAAATTTTCCAATAACACGGTGACGCAAATCGGACCTTGGGAACCATCTTTATAAAAGTTTTGAATTTCACGCAAAAATAATGGATTTCTTTTTCCCCAACCTTATAATTACACTGCTGATTGTGAATTGCTGAAAGCAATCATTACAAACCGTGATCACCGGTCATCCCTATCATTTGGCAATTCAGCCCGAACCCGTCGACCCTTTAGCTGACCTACTTGTAGCCCCTTTAGACCCTACGGTACTTTAGGTAAGTTCCTCCTGGGTTGCTTGCCGGTTCCGTAGAGACCATAACCACCTCCGTATTTATGGCATGAATTCATACAGTTGAATGCACCGTTTTTGTAATCAGCAAGTCGAGCAATAAAACTGAATACTTGAAATTAAACATCGTATGGAACGACATATCATTATCAGCACCGTAATGACATTAACATTTCACGCCACCATAATTGACTGGACAGTGGCGCATCCGTATGCGCCACTGCGCCGGGCCCTATGCCCCGTTGCAATGCGATTTTATGAATTATAAACGAAACGGCTAAAAAACCGGGAAGCTGCAGGCTGCGCGAGTCCGTAAGCGCTTACACGCGGACCGAACGAAATTTATCGCCACAATAATAACACTATTTGCCGCGTGGCGTGGCCCGCGACAGAACTGAAACGAATAATATTCAAATCATTGCAACATTAATGTGCACCCGCTCCCAGGAAGCCTGGATCCTGAATCCGGGGACCGGTCGAACACGTACCGGGGGCCACGGCATTCGTTATCGACTGTGTGTGTCTCGACCAGCCCCCAATTGCCACTGCCAGCCCCGTCTGCTCTCCGTCCACCCCGGGTGCGCGCAATCGCTTCGTTTATGAAATATTTATTCATTAGCGAAAACGCGGCCACACGACGCACGGATTGTCGGCCTGGCCTGGTCGACAAATCGGCTCCGCAAGGTTCGACTTTCCACCCAGGATCAGCCAGCCAGCCGCGGCGAGATAAATTTTGCAACCCACTTTTCCGTCCCGAATATATGTTGTGCAAATTGATTAGCGGCCCCGCGGGAGACGCGACGCTTTTGGGCTTGGCGCGCTGATTGAAGTGCATTTGTGGCGTCGAACGGAGGGTCCTTAAAAAACCGTGCGCGCCATCAATCCGCGCGATAACCGTGCGCGACGTTAATTTGATGCGCACACGGTAATTGTTAACGCAAACCTAATTATGATAATGTGTTTTATACACAGTTTGTTGGGAGCCAACCGGGGGAACAGCAACCCATATGTCGTGCGATTGAGAAGAAAAAAACGCGCCAGAATCCTGCCGCACGATTCCCGGCATCCCGGTGTCCAATTATTGTTAATTGGAATTTATATTATCACACTTTGTTGCCGGAACCGGAATCGAAAATGGAGGCCCCGTGTGTGTGTGTGAATTGTGTTAATTAAAAAACAACACATTTTTTCGCACGGCTCCGTTATCAACACAAACGCTTGGACAACGCAAAAAGGCGCCAAAGCGTGGCACACAGACAAGGTGTCTATCAGTGTTTGTGGGCACTGAATCTTTAAACACCACTCTGTCTGGGGTTTTAAAAATGGAACGCCCAACAGGAACCGTAGGCGCATTCCACCTCCCACGCTGGTTGTCACCGGGATCCCGGCCACGAAACGGCCCAAATCCGATCCGAGCCACGGCCGCAAAGCCAACCGAAGCCCGGCGCCACAGATACGGATCTTGGGCGCCGAGTCGGAGGGATTACAAGGAGTAGTGTCCCGTTCGCCAGCCAGTCAGGTGGCCAGCATGAAGCAACGTCCGGTGGAGGTGTGTTTGTGTGTGTGTGTGTGCGCGGTGTTTTCATGTGGTCAAGCGGAACAACTCCACGCCGGGAGAGTCCGGGAGTTTGCTGGCATGTTTGGTTTGTGGTTCGGTTTCTTTTATGCTGCCCGCGCGCTCTTTTATGGCCACCGGACCGGACCTGGGAAATGGGATAAACATAAGCCAGCATATTTCACTTAGCTTCAGCAGTTTCAGCACACACACACGGGGAGAAAAAACAGAACGTTAATGAAATGGCTGCACCTGGAACGTATGCACACCAGGACCTCCACGAACGAATGCCGGGAGTGCAAGTCTTTTGAACATGGCATTTTGTTTTTCTATCTCTGCGTACCTTCGGACAGGAAACGGGACACGTATGCAGTGGCCGCGCACCACACTCGGGACCGAACCCGGGCGTCATGTTATACGATTATTTATTGTGTAATATTTTCATATTTGCCAGCACCATTACCCGCCCAGCGCGGGCGAGCGCGGGAGAGGAATTGATGTTGTTGCTGCAAGCCCACAGGACAGGACTCGTCACACACACACACAGTGGACAAACGTGAGGGTTGAACTCGTAGAGGCACTTTTCCAATCCATAGCGCTTGGTACGTACTATTTCAAAGCCCCGACGCACCTGTCGGCACCCAAGGGGAGGCAGGTGTACTCGGGGAGGGAAAAAACTGGAAAACGGACACTGGCACGTGTTACGACCTGCAGTGCCTGCCGCCTGCTATAAAATCGTCCAAAGGAATCGTCACCATGGTGCCCGGAGCCATTATATCAGAGCACTTCGATGTGTCCTTCCGCAACAAGTTCCCAACACTTCCCTTCTTTAATGCTGTTTACTTGGTCTCTGCCTTGGCCCGGCGGGAGTCGGCCGGCCATAAATTGCCGTTAGCAACGTCATCCCGTTTTGCCGAAGGACTCGATTTTTCTGGTGCACCGATCGCTTGGTGCACTCGCTCGTAAGTAAGTAAGATGGTGGCTCGTGCCACCAACCTCGTCGCAATGGCCGACGGTGCTCGTAAAGACCCGTAAAAACGGGTTCCGTCCGCGACCCCGAGTATTGATGGGTTCCGATGTTCCGTGTGGCGATATGCTAAATTGGATTTCTCTTATCTGCTGCCCGAGAAAGCGGCGAGGCGTGGAGGGCTACACGAATCGGTGGCGCGAGTTCCGGTGGACCCAGGAACCAGGAAGAATGCCCGGAATCACCCCGTAATCCCATTGCCTCGGTTTAGTGTGTGTGTGTGTAACAGACCAACAAAACCGAAACCGAAGCCACCGAAAGAAGGAAATTGTTTTTTCCTTCCATCCGAATGGAACCGAATGCTTTTGCGCCACCGGCACGTAATTGGAAAGCGTAAAACCCCGTGCCGAGTGTCACTGGATTACGGGTGGCCGTAAGCTCCAGTTTTTTAAAGGTCCAGGAAAATAGTTTTCAAATTTGTGTACGTCCACCAGCAGCGCAGCGCAGTAGCGATGTACTTTATAAGGAGAGCACAGAAGCGATACGGTTGCGCTTTCGTCCTACAACCCAAACAAAACGATATTTCTGTTCTGACACTTCATTCTGGTGATAAAAATGTTGTAATTATAAAACGTCGACAAAGTACATTTGTCTAGAATACATGGAATATTTGGAATCTAACTAACTAACTCACTGCCCGACAAAGCTTCTTGGAGCAACAAAAAAGTCTCCGCCTTCTAGATTCTTTTTTTCCTAAGAATCTACATTTATCTTGACATATTGATTTTCTACTTTCAAGAACTCCTATCGGCTAAGAGAACTTTCTAGTTTCATGATTGGTTGTTAGGCATACATATTAAAAAACAGAATTAGTCTTTTTTTTAAAATATCTGGTCTTTATAAAAATATCTGGTTTTTGGAAATATCTGGAAATTTGGTCAAAATTCATAGTGTTTTCGGTATCTTTTTGTCAGTGGATTTTGTGAGTGAACAGAAAACAATAGCAAAACACACGCAAATTGGTCACGGAGATTTGGCTGAGTGTTTGATGGAGTTAGCTTGGAACCATTTTTGTGAGCTACATCATGTCGAGTTACTTATTCGTACAGTGCTTGTATTCCTGGGAGGACACTTTAAAAAAATAAAAGAGGATTCCTGGCTAATCCTAAAATCATTTGGTACACATTTGACCTAAATCAGTTCACTCGAACTATGCTCTATAAAAGCCTCCACATACGCAAAACAAACGGATAAAATACAGATGCAGTTTGCACCACATTTCATTTTATGTTGTCGATAGAAATGCACCACAATCGAATCGGAAGGAATGTCGCCGAACCAAAAATACAACCCCGGAAAATCGCGATAAATTTATGGCATTGAACAAAGCATCTTTGAAACTCGGAGTAACCGATTTTAAATCGCCGATTGCTCTTTTACATCTTTCCAAAGTCATTCCAAGTGAGCAACACAAACGGTGGGGTTCGAGGGGCCCCCCGATACGCCGATACTGCCATCGATTGAAGCCTTCCAGGAACGGACCTCTTTTCTTCGCCGTATTTCAAATCAAACGCTTCTCAGCCCACTTTATTACTTTCATCTCCCACCCGCCAGCCGGTTGGCCGGTGCCACTTGATTGTACAGCCGGGGTGATCGATCGCATCCGAGTGGATGAGGGACAGAGAGAGAGAGAGCGATGCTTCCGTTACAATAAATGTGCAGAAAACGGACTGGTCTTGTTTGCATCAACCGCTTGCACCGAAGCGGCGACTGCTCACGACAAAGTCGGGGAAAACAGCCCGATTACCGGGTTTCGGATCGAATCGGGTCGCAACGCGCATTCCGTTGACACAATCGAAATCGTCAGCTTATTTCCGCTCGATTGTTCCGTTTGCCAGCCAACCGGAAACATACTTCGCCTTGCGAGCGCCGTCAGCAAGGCAGCTGGGCAATCAGTGTGTCCCTCGGGCACCGTGCGAAGAGGTATGTTTTAGCACCGATCAAAGCGCCTGGATGGCCGGTTTTTGTGACTCCTTGAACTTTCTCCCTTTCGCCCGGCCATCTTGTCGGCAAAACCAGCCTGGACCCGACGAGCCTGGAAGGCGATTTAAAAAATATCGATTCTTCCGTACGCGCTTTGATGTTCTTGCTGTCTGTGTGTTTCCGTAGCTCCCACGTCCTGGTATCGGGTTCCTTTCGAGTAGAGAAATTGAGCAAAAATAAACTTTGACACACAACCGGCTTTCGGTGTTTCTCGTCGCATCCCGCGTTTAAAAGATAGCACTTCGGCGTGAATCGAATGCGAGTATCAATTTTTAACAACACGAACTCTCCGCTTCACCGAGTGGGAATCCTTCCGAGACCGGACCGGACAAACGGAAAACGAACTCCGAAAGGAAGTCGTTTTTCTGTTCGCCAACTTTCGCTAAACAACGGGATGGTCCGAGCAGTGGCGAAAGACACTTCGAATTCACTAACTAGCGAGTGTGTTTGCCGGCGAACCGAACTTTGGCTTTGCGGGAGCCGTAGACGAACGGGAATTGGCAACGATCAGCGGCAAAAATTACGCCCCACATTAGTTTATTGACGGAAAGGATTAAGGATCCTGTAGCAACCGTTGCCACACTCCACCAGCTGGCGGCCGATGGCGGCATTACAGTGGACTCTGTGCAAATATGAGAAACTGATTCAAACGGAAGTAATCCCGGCGAATGGTCACATTTGCAGCACAGCTTTCGTACGGCTTTCCGGGAAAAGGACCTCCCACCCGAACGGCGTAACGGGTGTGTGGCGTAGAGAAAGTTTGGCCACCAACGAAAACACTGCTTACATCCGGGGCCCCCCCGGACCACGTATGGTATCGATGAGGAAAAATTTAATTTGCTCCCCAACAAAACTTTCCCATTGAGCTTGGCACGGTGCCACCCTCCTGATACGGCTGCGCTGACCTGGCTGAAGGCGCTGGATAGCTTATCTCCTGCAGTCCACACACTTTTCGCCGGCACCTGCATCCCCGGTGCCATTTGCGACCGAAATCCGACTCGGCGGACCGGCGGAGTTTTTCTTTTTCGGAGGCAATAGAAGTCACCAGTATTAACTGTCTCTCTCTCTCTCTCTCTCTCTCTGTGTCTCTGTTCCTTTCTGTCTGTCGGAACGGTTCCCAACTAGTGACAGTAACAAATGGAGCAAACAGTGGCCGGTTGGTCTGTTAGTTGGGGCGGTCCCATTCACTGTCCCGTGTTTGTCTCAACTTTTTCCGACAGTTTTGAACTGGCTCGGGAAAAATCTGAACTCATTCACCGCCAGACAAAACGCGCTCGTTAGGCTGCCAATTGGTTCACCAATAAAACAACCATAAATTTGGCCTCTTTAATCACATCGTTTCGCGCGGGTTTCCACAAACTTTTAAATTCACCCAACCGGGTTTTCCCACCTATTGTTTGTTTTCGTTTCCTGATCGTTATTTACTGGCCGTCTGCCGTCAAACGGAACCGCGTTTCACGTTTGCATACATTTTTATTTACGTACACATACAATGATCATCCAACGGTCGTTCCACGCCATCGCACGGTGGCAGTAAATAACTTCCGCACGATTACGCGCGCGGGCGTGTTACATTAAAGTGCAGCAAACAAGTGCATGGTACGGGTGCAGATAAAGACAGAGGACCGGTCCGAATGCACTTTGCCGCCATTTCCGTGCCCATTTCCGAATGCTCGTAAACGTAAATATCACGCCGTAAGCCCGCAGCGGGCCGAGCTTCATTTCCAAACTATAAAATTTAGCACCACCGAGCACCAACCGGGCGCGCCTCCGGCTGAAGGATATAACGTGCGCCACGAAGCGTCCCAGAAAAGCATCCAACACCGCAGCGGCCAGCAAAACATTTTAATTACCGATTCGGCCCAAAAACAAAACGCTTCCGGTATTCGTTTTTAATTGGGCCATTTTGGCTCACGTTCTCCCCGGGTTCCGGGTGCCGGGTTTAGGTTCCGTTTAGGTTCCTGGGAGTGAAAAATCGATCGACCGACCGAGTGGCTGGCTGGATGGTTTCCTGTTTTTTTTTTCGTTTTTCCTGGTCACGGCAAAGCATGAAAAATTAATGTTTCTGTATTTTATTTCCCCATCGCCGTTCGCCGTGCCGTGTTTGCTGGTTGGTTCGCCGCCATTTGGGTCCACAGGATTGCGTGCACGGCTGGCAGCCCGAAACGGAGGAGGAAGCCCTAATTAATGAGTATGTCGGATTGTTGCAAAAATACCATCGAAATCCCTTCGGATGACACATGTTTCGCGGTGTGGTGGCCCTGGCGGGGGACATAATTTTGGGGCTTAGAAGCGTGTGGATTCAGCTGTTGGCTGAATGAATATATTTTAGACTCGCTTTGGGGTGTGCGTGATACGGGACCAAAAGAATTCCAATTCAGGCAGACACAGCCAGTTCCAATGGTGCACCTCGCATCTGAAAATCCTCACATCCGCGGCTCAGCATAAATAATCGACACATCTTATGAACCTTCCTCAGTGGGGGGTGCTCGGTAATTAATTCACCCACCGCCCACAGTGGCCACAATCAATCTGGCCGGCAAAGATTAATCTATCCCGATAGCGAAATGCCCATTTCTATCGCCCAGCTGCGGCCCCATTAC
This sequence comes from Anopheles cruzii, assembly GCF_943734635.1. Taxonomy (NCBI): domain Eukaryota; kingdom Metazoa; phylum Arthropoda; class Insecta; order Diptera; family Culicidae; genus Anopheles; species Anopheles cruzii. Next base: position 39,727,182 of record NC_069144.1, on the reverse strand, counting down.
CGAAGCTCGTTACCCGAAAAGCATAGTTCTTCGGTCGAGACACAACGGTACGGATAATTAGGCTCATTTGCCGGAGAGAATTATCGAATACCACGAAAGCCCATTGGTCACACAGGCCCCAGCATGCCCAGAGAAAAATGTTTGCCATTCGACCAGCTCCGCCCGACCGATGGGCCAGTGGCATTTCCTGTTCACTGCACACTCTGCCGACAGAAAAAAATATCGACATTCCAGTGAAAACCATCGGCCCCGGTCGGCCCAAAACTAATGATCCGGCGAGACTTCCGGCGAATACCACGAAGAAGGCGAACGTAGACCCCCCCCCCCGGCGGCAGCTGATGGCAGAAAGAAATGATTCAATTTAAAGATAGTTGCCCTTCGGCATGTGAAGTATGCTGGACGTTCTCCGGGTCCCACATTTGGTCCCGTTTTGGTCCAGCTCCCCTCTCCCAGCCACAGCGGCTGATTGCAACCAGACGGAGACGGTCCGGAAATGGTCCGGGCTGCTGCTACTGCTTTCGGCGCATATCAAAATGTCAACTAAATTTGCTCTAATTTTGAGAACGATTCAATTCAATTACTGCCACTTCAGGGCGAAATGTGCCGTGCCGACGTGCCAACCAAAAACCGGGACATCGGAATGCTCGTCAACATGGTAGCCGCCCGTAAAGGACACACATGGCTGGCGGGCCCCTTTTTCTAGAATGCGACTTAAAATAAATCCCAAAGAAAAAGTCGGTCGACAATTCTTCGGGCTCTTCGGGCTCGTTCGGCGAATTGCTGCCGCGGGCCCAAAGCCCAAGCCGGCATCAGGTTAATTCCATTAGACGGAGTATGCACCATCCTAGCCGACAGCATATTTTCAGTTTGCAACTTCAACGCTCTAATTTTGTGCCACCCCACCCGGGATATCAAGGACCCGCTCGGCACACACACACCCAGTGGCCCTGGTTCCGTAAACTTTGGAACGCTGTTTTTTTTTTGCTTTGTTGCGATAATGCCATCCGAGCGTCCTTGAGCATCCTGTGGCCCTTGGTACGTGACCGGAGTGCACAAGGAGCACGTCGCTTCGACTCCCGACTAGCGTGACAGTATTTCTAGGACGAAAATCTCGCACGGCGACCGTTTAACCCAGTGAGCCCTCGGCGAGGTTGTTATTTTTTTTTTGCCGGCCACTACTGTTAGCCACGTAAACCCACCATTTTCGGAATCGCCACGCTCACGCTCCGCTCATCGGTGTCTTCAAATGTCTCCCGCACGAGTGTGCGGAGGCCGGCGCCTTAAAAGAAACCAAATTCCCCCCCAAAAAGATCCTGAACGTCCAATTTCCGGCGTTCTGCTACGAAGAACGAAGCGGAGCTCAGAGAAGAAAAAAAAATCAAACCTACAAAACCTTTCGCTTTCTTGGCCCGCGGTGCCCATGATGAATTCGGGGCATCCTTTTTTGACTGCGTCATTGGGTCGATCCGAGAGGGCGACCGTGTCTCGTCGCGAGTGAATTCGGTAACTTATTCTGTTCCGTAGGTGCGCCTCGGGTGGTCTGGCCGCACTGGGAAAGGAAAGGATTGTTATGCTGTGGCTTAGATTGGCAACGCGTCCTACGCGGCCTTATGACTTGCATCGTTTTCTTTTTAAAAAATGGGGCTACGAACGCTCGATTCGCTTCGCTGGCTGACGGTGATTTATCTTGACGCTTTGAGCGACATTTTACAAATTAAAACCCCCGACCGACCGGGCGGCGAAGTGATACGGTGTTGGCGCTCTTCTGCCCCGATGACTCGGTTATCACACGAGTGCAGGAAATGGGTGAAACATCACTTTGAGTGGCTGCTGCAGTATAGATGTCCTTCGGGCTTGTATTTATCTGCGCCGTCGGCCTACTAGATTTTAAAATAATGTCATTGCAGACGACGAACAAATATCGCAGCGGGCCGTTCCACTTTTGGGCTGTCGGAAAACATTCGCTCCGCAGCAAAAATTTATGTAAAATCACGAAACCCCAACACCCGGGTGGGCCAGCGCATCCACCCGCAGCAGATACGGCGAAACAAGATGAAATCGGCAAATAAAATTTGGCCAAACATCACTTTCGGCGCTTTTAGTGAGCGTTAACTTTTCAAAAGCATCGTTTTGCAACCGCACAGTAACTCATCGCTGTTCGCAACTTTCCTCCTTCGGCGGGCACGGGTTGGCTGGCTGGCTGGGCGGCTTTTTGGGGCAAAAGTTTTCGAAACGGAATATTCATGTTTGCGCCACACCAGGCGCCCGCGGGCTCACTGAGCCGGCCGGCCGGCTCGGTCGAGTGGTGAAATATGTTTCGCAAACATGGCTAATATTTTGCACCACCACTTCCGGTGAGCATCGCGTGTACCGAAAACTCGGTCGCCGATCGGAAAAGTTCGCCTCCCTCCGGAGCGCGGTGTGCAGCTACGAGGACTTCTTTTATCTTGTGATCCCACTTTACTGTTGTTTCTTTTTCGACTGCAGGAAACTTGTTGAAAATGTGAAAGTTTTTGCGGCAAATAGTAGCTATCATTTCCCGTCACGCGATCGGCCTTTGGAGCTTAGTTTCGACCGACATTCGAAGGTATTTTGATTTCCTTACCCTAATACAAAGCCAGTTGGGGCCGTCCCTTAATTGAGATAGAAAACGGCAAAAAAGCTTTCCTCAAAAGAAGAGGTTTTCCCGGGTTCTCGTTCTCCAGACGAATACGTGTCCGTGCCCAAAACAACTTACAGAGCGGAACGCCAAAAGATCGGAACGGCCGTGCTCGTAGCCATCCAGCCACGGCACGTAGCAGAGGCATAAATCTCGTTACAAAACCACACGTTGATGAGCTGCTGCTGGCGTACGTGAGCTACTGTTTTCTGGAACAACCTCCCGCCAGGCACGGTCCGCTCGGGTCTGCTCAGGACCCGTCATTGCAACAGCAAACCCGTGAAGTGGTACACACGCACCGAGCTGCCCGGGAATTTATGATTTTATGCCGTACGCGAAAAGAATCCTAGCCAAGGGTCCGCGCCATGTAAAATGAGAGGGCGGCTGGCTGGCCGACTGAAAGGCGATGATGTGTGTGTGTGTACACTCACAGGAACGTGGAAACGGATAATGCACAATGCGCTCCATTTTCGGGAGCCGCATTTGGTGTTCCGCTGTTCCACTTCAGCACAAAGCAGGCGGGTCCCCCAAAAGTAAGGCGGTCCTGCCCGTAATCCTACGGAAGACCCTTCAGACCCTGCGGCCCTGCACTCGTGCTCCGCCGTCTGGTGACAGGCCCGCAATTTAGGGCCACCGTCAACATCCGTATGTAAATGAAAGCGAATTATCAACAAACCGAAAAATTAGCTTAACAGCTGAGCTGCTCTACTGGCTACGGTTGCTGGTGACAAACGGTGGCCGCGTCGCTGACATTACTTGGCTTTTACTGCTCGAGTGTTTTGAATGCATTAGCCGTATTCATGGCGCCGCCCGCGACTTGAACCGCGCCGCCAGAAAACACGATTAAACCTGCTACTGCATAATTTGCAGCCCGTGCCATGTAAAGGTAGACGTTTGGTGACGTTGACATCTGACAACATGATCATTCGGCGAATGCGCCATTTTTAACGGGAACACGGGTAAGGCATGATTGTACCAGGAGTCACTAGGGGTACGTAACTGGGAATTAACTTGCGTTCACGGTATTTTTTTTTTCAATTCTATACATGTTTAATGACAAACGACAATTTTGCAGCAAGCAGCTGTATTTACACGACTCGATTGCTTTATTGTTGTTCCTTCTTAGAGCATCCTCGCTTTCAGTATACAAGCATGAGTTGTTATTAAGTTTGAGCCAAGATAAGCATTTTCCGAATTACAAAACTCCAAAAGTATCCGTGTATAAAATAAAAACATACTTGCGATAAGGCTCCCGATCGCCGTTCGATGTAAATGGTCTGTAAACATGCGATGTTCGTTGCCCTAAAGCCGGTGATTCGAACACGGATCACCATACAGACTCCTGTGCGGCGGCTTATTCTGTGGCCTTTGTTAAAAATTCGACTGAATTAACATTTTTATTGAATAGGCATCCGTGGAATAGAAAACATTTCATGCGAACGAACACAAAAAGCGGCTGCCGCGTGTGGTTGTTGTCGCTGCGGCAAGCGGAATTATTAAAATCTCCGAAAACATTTGTCATGTTTGTTCTGGCGGAAACATTCTCGTCCACCCTCTGGGATGCAACGCAGGACATTTTCGCGTCGCTTAGAAAGTCGTCCCCATTCTCACTTTGACCGAGCCACAACATGGAGGACCGCGCATAGTGGTCCGTCCGTGTGGACCAAGTTTGCCGTGATTGATGACAGACGATTGTGGGCCGCGGCAATTTGGGATCCGGCTCCGCGCACCAAGCGCCGGATGCCGGATGCTGGAGTAACATTTAGATCACCGTGGGTTCGGGGTTCTCACGAAATATATTGAGAAAGCTGCGGCCCACTGTTTGCGATCGCCTTTCCGCTCTGGGCGACCTGCATCACTATGCAAATGGGTTTGCATATCAATTTTTTTTTCACTATTCTTCAAATGCATTTGTGATGACATCAGCACGCCCGGGCACCCGGGGAAAGGCTGGCCCAGGCGGTTCAGGCGCCACAAGTCAACTCTCCGGCATCGCTCCGGCTCAGCATGGAGTCGGAAAAACGGAGCATCGGTGCATGTATGCGCGCCCGCGTGAAGTGCACATAAATCTTGCATCATTCAAAACCGGCGCTCTCGATGGCTTGGTGCGCTGCCGAACAATGCAACTGCACCTTGCAATCTCCCCGGTGCATAGTGCATTCGCGAAACACGCCTGACACGTTTGGGTTCGCTTTTTGCGGGCTTCCCGAGAGCACGGTAAACCTCGTGCTGAGCCTCGAACGCGAAGCATCACGCAGAAGGAGGCAGCCGAAACCCGAAAACAGGATTGTTTGTGGGCGCGTATCAAGCTCCGTTCATTTGCCAAAGACACAAAAAGGCACAACTGCACCAGGGCAGTGCTTTAGAGCACTATGCTCACTTGCTAAATGTTGCGAAGTATTTGCTCGAAATCTTGGCAGTAAAACCTTTTTCCTATTACATTCTGCGGAAAGCATTAACATGTAGCCGAGAAGAGCTCTTAAAAGATTTGGTATCATATTTTAATGTACTTGTGTTTGAAGCAACAGACGATTTTCTTCTAAATAATTTGCCGTATCCTTTTGAACTTAAATTAATTTCCAACATGAGAATGATGAAAATACATCTACGGTGAACCGGAAAGGGTTTTCCCTTGATTTATTGGACACTTCATTTACACAAGGAAGGCTACTTCTCAACACACGGCACGGCACAACGGCTCTGGCACTGGCAAGCTTTCAAGTGTCCCGGTCGCCGGTCGCGAGCGGTAAGAATCTCGAAAACAATCGTCGTCCTTGTCCGCTGTTTGGCCCGCGTTTAAAGTTCACACGGATGTCGGTAAGATCTTTTAATTATTTCCCCCTGTTTAAGCTTTCAATTTTCGCCGGACCAAAATTCACTCACGACCGGTGGCCCGGAAGCAGCCCAAGAAAAAAGGGGATTAAGGAAATTAATTGCCTCTTAGTTGGCCGAGAAGAAAATAAAACGAAGCGATCGCTGCTCGTTCTAAGCCAGCTCGCCGGAAAAGGGCAAGCTTTTTCTTCTCATTACCTTTGAGCTTTTCTGCGAGCTCGCCAAGGAATTGGAGCGGAAAGAGCGAGAAAATAAAAACCCTGGCCAATCATTCTCCGTTTGCCAATGGCACTGTGGACATCGGTATCGGTTCCGCTTCGGGGACCGCAGTACCGGGAAATCCAATCAACGGTACAAGATTAATTAGTGACAGCATTTGCTGGTCCGCAAGCTTGGGCTGGTACGGAGCTCGTTTACCTACTGACATTCTCCCATCGGCCGCACGCTCCGAGCAATTAATAGTAATCCAGTCAATCGTGGGTTTTGATGAACCGATCTACGCGGAAGACTAAAATGTACTCCGGCTGACGGTCGACTGAAGCACTTGGCACGGGACCATCAATCATGCTGGTGGGACGCTAAAACTATCCAAAATTAAACAGAAAACAACGTATAACAGAGGAGTGATAATCTGTTTAATTTGTTTAACTTAGGATCGCACCTAGGCGAGACACTTCTTCAGTAAAATGTAGCTGGTTGTCACAATTCCACAACTTTCGCCTTACGAAACATAATTTTAAACAAACAGCAAACTGTAAGAAAGCATATATTTCATTTCAGAATGACTTATTTTTATGGCCTTTAGCTCATCTGTAAAAACGATGAAGGAAACTGCTGAGAACCACCCGGTCCGACGGAAACCTACAGAAAGTTACTCCATAAAGTGCAACTACGAAGCGCATCTGTGCAGGAGTTAAGTGCACAAGAAAAAGGGACTCTTCTATCGCTAATAAGTGCATCCAGGAGCGTTTACCCCCGCTGATAGAGCAGTCGGCAACGCTCTTCGCTGTCAGCGCAGCTGGCCGTGGTTCGAATCCCGGGATCGGTTGTAACTCAACCGGCCATGGTTTCGATTCCCGATACCGGCGTGACAGGGGGGTTGGCGCGGGGCTAACAATCCCGTCCGTAAAAATTAAATGTTACAGAAGAACATCAGAGATTAACATTGTCTCTGGTGCCAGGCCAAGACTGCTCAGCGGTTGTAGCGCCAAAAGAAGAAGAAGAAGAAGAAGAAGGAGCGTAATACTTTAAATACTACTTTCAAGGGCTTTCAGAAAACATTTAAAGCATTAGTATTAAAACAGGAATAAAAAAGTTGTTTCAACATTAATACAGTTATTTAGACATTTGCGATGTTTTAGAATTACGGACCAAAATCATTTCAAAAGTTTCGTTGATAATAACCACTCCGCGAACGAAACCTGTAAAGGCGTTAAAAGCTTTCTGTCAGAACTGCGGGAACCTTTACCGGTTTTCCGTCAAACTTTCCCGAGTGCCCAAATCTCGAAGAAAATTAAACAAAACAGGCATGAACCCACCCACCGGAAAGTTCGGTTACAGCGCCGTTGGTTAGGTAATTAAATCAAATGCCAAAGTCACTTTCACTCCCGCGAGGGTCAACCCGGTGGACGAACAGCACACCAAAACGGAACGCCCGTCGCATAAAAAGGAAACGCCCCGGTTGGAAAGCTAATCCTGCGCCACCAACGCTCGAAACTCGGTTGCGAAACATAAAGCACATCGTCCGGGTCGTCCGAGCAACGGTGCACTTTAATGAGGTCCGGTTCGGTGATGCCGTGACCCGGGGGGGCCGTGGTGGGCTTCATCCACCGTACTCCATCAAAGGCTTCACCTGATTCCCCCGTACTCCGATCCGAGAGCCATCTGGTAGCCTGATGGGACGGAGACTCCACGGAAAGTCCAGCCGTCCGCCGGGACGCCGCTCCTAGAGTTTCCATTTATCTTTGGCCCGGTCCGGCACCCAAAGCATGTTTTATGGTTATGCACCACGGTCACATGCTGGTCACCTGGCCACTGGCGGGACGACCGTGTTGGCTCCGATAGGACGTAAAATGTGGTGTGCCACCCACCGGTCTCTGGGGCTTTGGGGCGCAGACCCCGACAGTGCTAAAGCGGGCGAAAAATGTTTATGCTCAGCACCGCGCATTTGTCCGGCACACGGCGCTCCGGATGAAAGAAGTCTCGGGTGGATCCGGACGAAATGTGCCAGTATCTCGCGCGTGTGTACATTTCACACCATTTTACTTCACGCTACAGCAGTATGTGCATAACATTGTTTATTGGAGCGCATCGGACACAATGTTTAATGTGACTACATTATCGCCATGCGGATGTGCAAGGCGACTACTGTTGTCACTGTTTCGTATGCGAATGAATGATGTGGATTAATAAATGCGATGCCTCTATACAAATTTATCACGTTGGAAATAGAAACATATCACTGCTTAAGCAGGATAACATTTTCTTTCCAGGTTTAGAATTACAAAAGGAGAATCACAAGTGACGCTTAAGGGGGCTTTTCCACACACAAAATGCGGTCTGCATTAAACTATGTTCAATAAATCTAAAAAATGCCGATTTTTTTTATATCGAGAGCCTCGAATTGAGACGATTTTCGCCTGATCGACTTCGGACCAGCTACCGGATTAGTTTTGTAAACATAAATTCATGATCAGTATAAAACGGCAATGTGTAGAAAGTCTTAAACAAGTATTCAAATTTGTCCACGTCCCCGAAACACCTGAACCCAGGTCCCTGTAAAACACAAAAAATACCTGTGTACGTTCGATTCGATCGGTCAATAAGGGCACGATTCGACAACGCACAACGGAGCTCCGGATCGGAAATGGTGCCGAAACTGGCGGTGACGAAACCGTTTCCGGCGGATCCGCGACTGGACACCCGTTTTTCGTTTTTTCACAGTGATTCGTTCAAATGCTCGGTGCATGGCACGGGCGCACCGCATTTTGTTAACCCGATCCCCATTGTCCCGGTGGCCGCATTACGGTTGGACACGGTCGGCAGGATTTTACACGAAGCCAGCGCACTGCATACTAATGAGGGTCCTGCTGCGGAACGCATTTTTCAATTGTCGCAGCGCAATTGTTGCAGCGTCGCGAGGACGTGACGTAAAAAACTAACGATTTGTTCCGAAACCCCCGGGCCACGCTTTTCGGACTTAAAGCCGTTCCGCACGGAGCGCACGGAGCCCGCTTACGGGCTCCTCTAACTCCGGATATTCGAACATCCATTCCGTGCGCCATTTGTAAACATCAAAGCGGTTCAAAGGCACCAAGCGACCGATAATTTCCGAACAAGGGGTTGGCCCAACCCACTCTATCGGGGCCATCAGTAAACGCATCAATTAATTATAATCGCAATTGATAGCGACCAATTGCCATAATTATCGTAGGCATTAGTGCCTTGTCACGGCCAGTATACGGCCTGCGGACACACCTAAATATGCACACAAACACGCACGCACGCACACACACCTTGTGCGGCGGCCGTTTCACACTCTAATCCATCTCCTTCGGTGTGCAATTTATTGGTGCCGAATGCGGAGCACGGAAATGCAAATTTCACCACCAATGTAAACAGCCCGACCGGCCACAGGCAATGGGCGGGGGCATGGGCCACTAAACAAAATTAAGCTCACCAATAAATAGACATACAAACGCATGCCACAAACAGCCGACCGCTTGGTAGCTGGCGTGCGGTAGCCTGGATATCTGCTCGTCAATCAGCTTCGGTATCTTTCGGTTGCTAAATTGTTTTCCATTTGTTTTTCCGTGTTTTCCCAATGATGATATTTCGAATCGCGCTAAACGCTGACGCTAAACACTTGGCTTCGCATTCGTTCCGGTTTTTTTTTTCATGGGCGTCCCTCGGCAAAACCGAAACCAAACTCAATTCAAAAGGATTTAATGAGCTTGAAAACAATCCCGAAACCGATACCGCAAACCCCATTCACATTCGGGGCCCTAGGCCACGGCCCAACGTTCGAAGGAATGTTGCGAACACTTTTCACATCTCGTTTCGGTAGGCTGTGCTTTTAAAATTTGGAAAAGTTCGCAAAAGTTTCGGGTTCTCGGGAAGCAAAACAAAAAACCGACGAAACATTCACATCATTTGTTTTCGCTTTTTTATGTTTTCCCCTCTGTCTCACTAGATCCTGTCTGCACCGCACCGCACCACCCGCAGGACCCCGCAAAAGGCAATCCGAGCCATTCGTGGGACCGTTGGGTCGTAAACTGCAGACTGAACTTCCGGCTTCGGAGCGAAACGGGATAAGAAGGGCCCGCGTACCGGTCGACACCGGAAATTAAAACAATAAACAGCTCAACGGTGCCAATCGGAACGCATGTTTGTTTTTTTTTTTGGGTCACTTTACGCTTTTACGATCATTCGTTTCGATCATAGAAATGTTGTTAACCCATGTTTTCGGAATCCTTGCCGAAACAAAGCTTGGCAAGCATTAAACGAAAATGTGTCGAAAAAGTTCGACCAGCTAGACCTGAACAAATTCGCGAAACATGTATAACAAAACAATAGCCCCAACAAGCACGATCAGCTCCCCGATGAAGTGCTAGTTCGCTGCCGGAAAGGGATGTAACCACCTACCTACGTACCAAGAATTAATGTGGCCAGCTCAGTTTGCCTACAAAATCGTTGGATCCCTGCAAACTACATGCGCAGGCAGTACAAATATTGATTCGCTGGAAATAAATATTCCCTGCCGGAAGCGCGGCCACCAGCTGGGGCAAATTAATTGCATTTCAATCCCTTCGCACTTGCGCGTTGTTTTTTTCTTTGCCCGTTCCGGAGAATTTATGTTTCGACCGCACGATGCAGCGAATGGCGAAAATCCGGCGCACGTAGAGAGTTTTATGTGCTTTCGTGCTCCAGTGGCCCAAAAGGTGGCCCACACCGCGGCCCTTACGGCGAGCAGCCATTAACTCCGTTTCCGTCGAGAGAGGTTAAAGATGCAGGTCACAACAGGAACAGGCCGTAGAAGTCGTTGCTGCAAAAATCGAAATCGGAATGCAGCATCAATTTTTGCACCCAATCCGCTTATTACACGGTTTTTTGGGGGACAAATATTTATCGCAAATGCGCACAGCGCAGCTGAAAACAAACAACGCATAAAACGATGGAATCACCGGATACATTGCATTTTTTTATGACGGAAGATTATTTTAACCACATTGTGTATTGTGATATGCAAATTGTTAAATGAGTGTATTGCCCGACAGAAAATTCTCCATTTTATTTTTGATGCCATTTGTATGTAAAGTTTGTAACGTAAAATAGAAAGTGGAATTGCTTCATTAGAGAGGAAAACGTTGAAGTACGAGGGACATCGTCGGTACCATTTTGTTCGCCATGACACCAGGGGCCAAATATGTAGAATTTCAAAGCCAAACGAAGTCAATACGACTCGAAACACCCGTAGAATGATATAGAATGAGCTAAACACACTGTAAAACGATAGAATAAAAGTAAAAAAGTGCGCAGCCGGTAGGATTCGAACCTACGCTCCCAGAGGGAATCTGATTTCGAGTCAGACGCCTTAACCACTCGGCCACGACTGCCATACTTGACGACCCCGGCTGCTAAACACTCGGTCTAAGTAGACCGTTACTAAGTAAATCAATATCAATCAATCAACATTTTTACTATTCAAGATATTTCAACGGCCACTTATTGCGAGAGCATGTTGGGCCGTTTTTTTACTAAAATGATTATGTACATTAAATATGTTAAATATTCCTTGTTAATTTTCCTTTCAACCGTTCGCTGACCTACTGACCGGTTTCGGTTCGATTTTATGTTTCTTTGCGTATGCAGATGCTGGAATTTGGCGACCCAATTTCAGGAGCACGCACACGTAACATTTGTTCAGGCAAACCCTCCCCCCCCCCTCCCTCGTTTCAACAAAACAACCCAAACAACCTTACACGCACTGGTGTTTACAAATTTCCAACTCTCGCAAGCTCCCGAAAGCAATCTTGTTTGGTCTACTTGAAAAAGTTCCGAGCCTCCGAGAACTCAGCCGTAGAGCTCAGCTGTTCGGTTCGCCCAAAACAAAGGGAAAAGTCCAGCACGATCATCAGGACGTCGGACGGGAGAAAGCGTATAATGTATGCGAAATGAAATATTTAAACACTCGACACTCGCTCGACGTCATTGTCTGGCCGGCTCGGCCACGATTCGGTTCAGTTTTAGCGGTCTTCCTTCTCATTTCGGCCGAAGAAAACGCCCGCTGACCCTCGTCAGCAGAAACTTACGAGCTACCAGCAAATGTGTTCACTCTCTTCCCGGGCAGAACCTTGAACCATGGAAACCGGAAGCACCGTGCATGGGCGGCAACAAGGGCGAGAGTTTGAATGAGACCTCGGCGAACGACATTCCCGGAACGTTTCGAGTGCACCGTACCAGATATTCTAAGTTAGCCCACTAAACGGTTCTTATCCTCGCTCGCTGCTGCTCGTTTGCTCTCCGAATGCCCGCCAACTTCAACCTGCAAGCCTTCTACCGGGGGCACCGGTTGTTTAAACTGTTCCATAAATATCAACACAAAACCCTGATGTCAATAATTGCTCAACCCGGCAATGGACCAATCTTAAGAGGCTGAGGCAGCGACCTCGCAGAGCGGGGACTTCGAGTGGTTGGCTGTCTGCTTGCTTTCGCATCATGTCCTGGTCGCTGACAGCAGTGCATCTCAAAGCAGAGAAGAGTTTGAAATTTTCTTTTTAAACATTCCTGAGGTTTGGTTGAATTGAGAGAAATCAAGCAAAAATTTCCGAATCAACAGCGTGATTGCAAGAAGAAAATCATACAAACAAACATAATTAAAATCCTAAACCCAGTCTAACAAGTCTAACAAGCCTAATCAACGATGGGAAATGATTTCTTTAAAAACAAAAATCCTAGCTAGAAAATTGAACCTGCTAAGAACCTCTGATGCCAGTGCACCTCATGAGCGGTCGGAGCAATTACGATTCACGACTCAAACGGGCCCCGACCTGACCGTACAATCCAAATATTCATAAACGTTCCAGGCAGAGCCTGTTTTCCGAATGTATTTCGCAAACACTCCGTTCACCGGTGCACATGCAGGGGGGCACATGCAGGGGGGGGCCCGCAGGGGGGCCACGTGTGCAGAGCCGTGTGCTACCACTTCAGGGGCCATATGTTTGCGCTTCACAAGACATTTTGGGAACCAATTTGCACGGGTTGGCCACAGACTGTGAGCTGAGCAAACAGTACGCATTCGTTCCCCACAAACTGCAATTTTGGGGCAACGCGCATAAATCCTTCTCCTGCGCCGGCAATGTCTCGGTGGACCGTAGTAGAGTTGAATTAAAAATTAAATGCATTTTGAAATTAGGAGTAAAAATTGAGATTTGATGACGAGAGTACGAGTGGCAGTGGCTTGGACCGGGTGGTCTAATTAACATGCAGCCTCCAAGGGGAGCACCGTGCAAACACGACCCAATCCAGCGTCGTTTGAACCCAGCTTAATAATTTACTATCGACCATACACGCAGTTGGTGCGGTCGCATGAACCCGGGCACTGCAAGTCGACTCATTAATAGCCGGTAATCCAGGCCGGTACGGGCCGGTACTGCGGTTCGGTGTTCCACAAACAGCGATAATTTAATTGCATACCGCTATCTAATATTAATATGCATCCCGGGTAATGTGTATCTCGCGGATGTGCCTGGGTTATGTGGATCGAACGCCGCCTTCGGAAACGCAACATACGTGCACCGGAAACAGCTCGCAAGTGATGGATCCATTTAGGGGCCCCGGAAGGCCCAGAAGCCCCAGAAGCCGTGAATCTAAATCCTGTGCACGTGAAAGCCGACAGATCGGTAATCTGGAACGCACAAATAATTCATCAAATTGTAAAATAGCGACCCAAAGCGCACTTCATATTAACTTCGTAAAAGCTTCGTTATAGGGGGGTTGGAATGATCTGGAAAGAAAAGCTCACTTTATTCACTTTTTTACGTATATTTATTAAATCCTAGGTTAAATGGAAAGTCAATATTTACAAACTGGCACTTATTGCATTAGTTCTACTAGTTGGTTACCTGTTCGGTACTCCGGCACACCTCCATGGGAGCTATGCTGCTTTTTAAAAACAAATGATGACCATAGTAGTCTTCAATTCTTCTGACATCGTTCCCGTACACCACACGCGTTTCGATCGCGTCTTCAGACCTAACCCGGTTCGGTGCCGCTGGCGCTTCCTCTTAATCGTCGTTCAGCAACCGCATTCGCACGTTCCGACCGAACAGGCTCCGGTTGTGGTACTCATCGACCGCCCGTGCCGCGTCGTGCCGGCTCAGGAACCGAATCATCGCTTCACCGGTCGGCTTTCCGTTGTCCAGGAACCGGCGGCGAATGTTTTCGAGCGGAAGGTCAAAGTCACGGAAAAATCGCTGCAAGTCTTCCACCGTCGTTTTGTACGCAAGATTCAGCAAACCGACCGCGCACGGTGGCGAAGGTCTCCGATCGTCGTCCGGTGTCCTGCCGTTACTCTCACGACCACCATCGTGCCGGGCGTCGCGTCGGCCACCGCCACCGCCACCACCACCACCACCAGCACCGCCTCTCGGGCCATCCTGCCAGCGCGACGAGGACCCTTTCGTGCCTCGACCCTCGTTGTGCTTTGCGATCGCGTCGAACCGCTGCATCAGATCGGCCACCTGGCCCCGGTCGAGATGGCTGGCGAACACTTTCCGGCGGCCGAGATTCTGCGACGACTTCGATTCGGCGTGCGCGGCCTCACTCGGGGACTCAAACTCGACCAAACACTCGCCCGTCCGGCGATCGTTTTCGTCCCGCACCAACAGCACGTTCCTGGGCCGGAACCCATCCTGCACGAAGAAATCGTACACGTCCTCCTCGGTGACACTGAAGTCGACGTTCCGCAGCAGCAGACAGGTGGTGCGCTGGAACAGCTCACTGCTGTCGTTGCTATTGTTACAGGGGCCGCCAACCCCGGCACCACCAACCGCCGAGGAGCTGCTGTTCTTTCCGCCCGCCCCGCGGCGCCGGGGATCGCGCTGGCTGGGACTCGGGAAGCCGCCTGCGTTCTCACTATCATTGTCCCGGAAATTGTGCCTGGTTTCGCTCGCATCACTCAGCCGCGATTCCTCTCGGAAGTCTCCTAGGTTCGCTCGCAACTCAGGGTCATTCCAGGGTGCCACCATCCCATCACCGGGTGATGCCGTGTGATCCTGCGAGCCGCTCCTCATTCCGCGTTGCTGTTGCTGGTCGTCGTCTTCGGCCCAGCTTCTGCTCCTATCCAATAGCCACGGGGCGGTGCTCTCCAGATATGGTTCGTTAAAAAACTTACTGTCCTGGTCGCTATTGTTGTCGTTCGACGCAGAGTTGGCGGCATCTTGGCCGGTGCTGAACGACGATGGGGGATTGGCGACACGGGATCCACCGTCCCGATTGCCACTGTCACCACTATCCTGGCGGAAATTTGATCCAAACAGGCCCCTCCCTGTCCCCCGACCAGCCGGTTCCATTTGGGGAGGCTCCTGAACTTGACTGTCGCACCGCCGTGCGTCCGTATCAGGCTCGTTGTCATCTGCGGCCGGATTTTCATACTCGTTCTTCGCCACCTCGTAGTCAATTTCGGGGCAGAGCCGCACCGTGACACGCTTGTTGATGATATAGTGCCGATGTTCCTGCTGCCAGGCTTCCCTGGCGTCCTCCTGCCGGTGGAACCGCACGTACCCATCGAGCTGCTTCGGAATGTGATGATTTTTCACGATCAGCACCTCGACGACCGTGAAATCCGAAAACATCTTCATAATATCCTGCTCGGTGGTAAAGGACGGCAGGTTCCACACGAGCAGCGTACTCGTCGGTGGGTGACCTTCGCCCGCTTTGCGGCCACCGTGCTGCTGCTGTCGCTGCCGCTGACCCGTCTGCTGCATGCGCTGCTGATCGTCCTGATCATCATCGATTTCGATCACGTCACCATTATCGTTGCCCCGTCCACCGAACCGGCTCCGACGGAACGATTCGCCACTGCCTCCGCGCTGGTCATCCCACTTTTGCGACGGTTTATCATTCCCGGACGGGCGGTACGAGTCGGTCGCTTGCTCAAACTCCTGATCCGTGATCGATTCTATGTGGAGGGGTGCCCGCCGCAGAATCGCCTTGTCGCGCTGCAGGGCCGCCAGCTTGCCCTCCTTGCGCATGAACTGCAAGTACGCCATGCCCGTCCGCCGGCCGTGCAGATCGTTTATCATCTTGATGCCCTGCGTCGAGATGGGCTGCTGTTTGAAGAAGCGCCGTATGTCACCGTAGCCGATGCTCGTTTCGAGGTTCGTGATGCGCACCGCAAAATCGCTGGTCGGACTCTTGACGCTCTGATAAACGCTGTCCGGGAGCGGAGAAGTGCTGCGGAACGCAACACCATTGTAGACCGGCATCGGTGGCGATATTTTGCCACTGCGGGCCGGGAACACGCCCGGTTGAGCCTGAAAACGTGACCGCTGCTGGTCCATGGCCGTTGAAGTGTGCAGGCCAAAGATCGGTTCACTCTGTTGGTTCGGTACCCCAACACCGTACATTGGTTGTGTCGCCGCATTTCCGGTAAATCCCTGCTCCATAGAACTCCACTGGTTCGGTGAGCGTGAGTCCCCGTAACGGTCACTGAACCGGGACGCACGGACGCGAGTAGAGCGCCCGGGCTCGGTCCGATCACCGTAAGCGTTCGTCGGTTCCCGGCTGTCGTTACGGTCCCGTGATCGCGAATGGCTTCGCTGGTGCCGGCCACGACCAAAGCGATCGCGGCTCGAACTACGGCTGCGACTGTTGCGAAACCGTCGGCTATACTCGCGGCTCGAACTTCGCGAACGGCGATCGCGCGAAGAGGAGCGACTGTGACCGTCCCGTTTGAACGCCCGATCACGGGAGGACGATCGGCGATCGCGGTCGCGAGACGACGAACGGCTCCTCCGTTGCTGATCACGCCGCGGCTCACCCGATGGCGACCGGCTACGGCGGGGCTTGTTCAGCATTTTCCACTGGCTTTCGCCCGTGCCCGTAGCGTACCCATTACGATCGCTGCTCAGCAGTGGCGTCGTGTTGATGCCGGTGGCCACAAGCCCGGACCCCGGAAAGGCACCCGCAGTGTTCCATGGTAGCTCCGTTTTTGCTACACCAGCTGCCAGGGTCGGTTGCTGCTGCTGGTGGCCTCTGTATTCATGCATTGCCGAGAGCCACCCGGCAATGCCGGAACTGTTGGCAGCACTGTTCGCAACGGTGACGGGGCCGGAAGTGCTTGCGGGGCCCGATGAAAGGAACGATAAACCTGGGATCTCCTGATACAACGAGCTTTGCGTTAGTAGTGGACTCACAACGGCCGACCCGGTAGCTGGTGGTGCGATGAGTTCGTTAGTCTGCGCCACGGTCCGCGGTGCACTTTGGCCCAAAAAACCGGCCAAACTGATGACCGGCGGTTGGGGCTTTGACTGCTGGTGCTGTGCTGCGGCCGCCGGTACGCCGTGCGTTAGCGTCGCCGACAACGAAGACAGTGCCGCCGCAGCGACAGCACTGATGGGGTTGGCCGCCATCGCTTTAAAGTTGGGCTGGGCCTTCGGCGGGGTGGCGACGGGTGTAGGGACCACACGACTCAGCTGCATGTAGGCCAGCGCAGCTTTCCGGGCCTGCTCGATCACTTTCTGCATCTCTGCGCGAGAAGAGAGCAGCAGCGATATTGTGACGCCTTTCATCTGGCGCCCATTCAGCGACATCGCCTGTCGGGCATCCTCGTCGGTGCTGTTATGGTTCGCGTGTGTGTGGAAAGATATATTATAAAAAGAAAAGATAACATAAAAAACACACTCTCATGTAAGAAAGCACAGAAACACAGAAAGCAGATCCACCCCGAGGATGATAGAAGTGACGATCAATCGCAAGCCGGCCATTTTTCACTGTCCACGCGGTTTGTTCAAGTCACGCTTAACAAGATCTTTTACTGGATCTTACAAAACTTTTGACTTTATTTTCGTCATACATTTGGATACCACAAAACAGGGATCCTTCACAAGATCCGAACTTACCCGGTACTCCAAGCTACATTCGAAGTGACTCTTCAACTCTTTGTCAAACGATTGTCACTAATCTAATCGCCTTTTTCCTAAGTCGAGAAGTCGTTTCACATTAACTTACGTTTCCTTGCAACGAAAAACGAATATCAACCATCAACAGCTACAATTTGATATGGATTAGACATCCGATAACCAAGCCAACAGTACATGTTTAACACATCCGAGATTTCTTTCTCGAAATACAGATTTTTCCTACTACAAATCGCCTCGCCAATTCATTTTAAAATTGGACCGCCCTTTGGGCACAAGACAACTATTACTTTGTTGTCTATGATTAGACGGGGTTGGCTGGTTCAAATCCTATCGAAAACACGCGAAAATAATAAATAGTTATCAGTGGGTGGCACTTTTGATAGCAATTGACCAAATATAATCATGCTTTGCCCGTTACGGGATGCGGAGTCAAATGATATCAACTATTGCAAGCCACTGCGGCAACAGATTTGACTTTATCGGACTTATGGTTTGGTTTGGCAAACCAAAAAAGGTTTGCGGGGCAATTCGCATTTGGCATTTGCATCGCCTGAGAAAATTTGCTCGAGTCATTGAAAACTAGCGCCTTACAATGGCCGTTGAATAAAACGGTCCTTTCCATTACCGCTCAATGAAGTTGTACTTTTCGCAGATAAAGCTGCTTTCAAACTGCAAATGAAAAGTGCACGCTTATCAACATTTGAAGTAGAATTAACGAATTGAACGGTATTTAAAGATGAATTGGAAACCGTCGCAAGAAATACTGGGAAACGAATTGCAACCTAAATCAAGCATCGCACAATCTCGTGGAATGTATGCTCGCCACATGCACTCACCTTATTATGGACACACGGGGGGAACTGGCAGATGGCACAAAATACTTCTCTTCGACCATGCCGGAATGCCGCTCATAAGGTTTACGTTTCATCGTTAATTATTTGTCCATTTTGGGCTGATATTGGCTTTGCTTAATTGCACGCCATACTATTGCTCTGACTGCAGTTCTACCGCGCATCGTGAATCACTGCCACTTTTTTTACTGTGCGGGGAAAACTCCCGATACGGCCGTGCCGATGATAACAGAGAGGGGGCTAACGGCGCACGGTGGGCCTCTGATGCTGCGGCCTCTCCGAGAAGAAATAATCCAGTTTGCGTATCGGCGCGGGAGCCGATAAAAACCGAAGGAAGGAGAAATACAAACCAACCCAACGCCGCCGCCGACCAGGCAGACAGGCGCAGCCGTCCGGAGATGATCTCTCAACTCGAAGATCCAGTTTGGCGAGCCCATCCATTTCTTCCACGACAAACGGGCTCGTTGCTGTCGCTGTCGGTGTCGTTTTGCTTGCTTCTGCGACTGCGACCATTACCAGATCCCGAACGACGCGCACCCGAATGAACGAACTTGATCGTGAAAGAAAGTACTCACCAGCGAGTGTGCGGGATCATGATCGGATCGGAACGTCTACTCACTACCTCCGGACGGCTTCCCACAGCGGGCACCATATTGGTCACAATCAGCTTTTTGGTGTGCGCGGTCGAACGGCACGGCAAGCACGTGGTCGCGCAGTTTTAACGTAATCGGTCGCTTGTGGCGACCCCAAAGGGATAGGGTAGCGTGTCTTGAGGATGCCGCAGTACGTGTTATAATATTAACTTATCATGCAATTGCACTTCCGACTGGGCGACGCTATTGCGCGAGCGCTTCCGAGTGGGTTTCGCCGTTAGATTCGCTTACCGTCCCCGCTCCCAGCGCAGCACGTGACATAACACGTCGGACATCAGATCCGCGGTTCAACTAATAACTAGTTGGTTCAAGTTATTAGGTCCCGTACCCGGCGATCGGGTGGTGCGGACCTGTGCAGCATGCGACTGGAGCACCAGCGGCACAACCTAGTCTCACCCCGACGATTCAGATTCCGGGAACCGGCGGGGTTTGTTAAAAAATTAACCGGCTACAAAAATACGGTTCACCGGGGGAAACCGGGTTCTCATTAAGAATGACTTTCGCTCAAATGAGGAGCCAGCGCTAAAAAGTGCACGGCAGGCAATATGGCGGGGCATGCAAAACTGTTGCACAGGCCGGTTGCACAACTGCATGCGATCTGCCGGAATTGCTGCGGCTGAATTTGTTGTATAACAAACATTTCCTACTCACCACAGCAGGTTACGCACCGGGGCACAGCGTCCAGAGTGGCGCGTGTGTATCTTCTCCCCAGGCCCTGGACACCAGGAAATAAAGTACGACGACAACCTCGAACTGGACCGGTCGTCCGGCTTGCAATTGACATTGTTTTCTATCATGCACTATCGAAGCTGCAAGGCAACCGTTTCCTGCGGTGCTACGGAAGATCGATGGCAGTTGACGGTAGCATCTTCAGTACGTCCGGCATGAGCGTTTCGTTACCGGCCGGATCTTCCTGAAGAAGTTACCCTACCCACGATCATCGCACGGCCGCCACGAAAATATCACCCTCCAAAACCGGCCACCACCGGGGGATCCACTGTGCGAGCAAAGTAGCTTAAATGCAATACAAACCTGAACGCAATGAACGCGTCGCCCAGCTCACCGCCGACGATATGCACGCCACCATCTGGAATCGCGAGCCCTTGGAAAAAGTTGCGCACATCGGACGCATTCGCCGTCAAGGGCAGGTTCTGCAGGCGAATGATCACACTCATGGTGCCCTTAAAAGCTCACGCGCGCGTGGAGCAACCGGCAGCCGGAGCGGAGTATAGGAGAAGAATTGGGAAGCTGCGAAAGCTGCGCTCGATTTCCTTTTTTCTTTCGACCTATCTCCCGTGCTCCCGTTGTGGTGGCACACACACACACACCAAAACCAAACCTGGCCGAATGCGCAAGTTTCGTTTTCTTTTCGTTTCAAATAAATCGGGGCAGGGTTTGCGGGAGCGCTCGTCGGGCGCTAGTACACACTGTGTCTTCTTGTCTTCAGTATACGGATAATTGAACAAAACTAGTAATGATCTGCCGTGGACTACGAAGCGTTGGTCCGGCGGTCACTGCGGTCGAGACGATACGCAGCCGGTGTCCTCGGAGCGATGATGTAGTAGTGGCAAGGAAGTTCCGTTCTTCCGCTGTTTTCTATCTGAGGTGACACCCGTTCGATTACGCCGATGCCGTGTCGTTTCTAAAATCGAGTTTTGGTAAAGAAAATAAAAAAAAACAAATGAACTATAGATAACTCAAAGTAGCGATACGGGAAGTGGAAACTGGAAAAACGTGTGCGCGCTACCAAAACTGTCACATTAAAACAAATGTAAAATCTGGTCCAGATACATTGTAACGGAAGAAGCATTACGGCCGACAGTGCGTAGCTGTCCGTTGTTTACTGATTCTTCACCGTCTACGATCGTCGGTGATCAACGGGTCGACGATATCCCATCACTCCATCAAGCTATCGGAGCACAACAACCCGGTTGCCTCTCTCGCTCGCTGACGGAGAAGAAGAACCTGTTTTGTGCCCGTGTCCAGACGCATAGCCGTATTTAGTTGTAAAGGCTCATAATCGCATTCGTTCCCGTAGTAAATGCAAAAAAGTGAAACAGCTGCAGTGGGTGCACCGCAAAGTTTAGCTCAAAATGATGCGGGACACTTTTTATAACCATCCACTAAGGATACACGCAGATGTATTCCTTTTAATGCATTCTTATTTTTTCTTTCGCATGCATTGGCGGACGACTAACATAAAAATTTGAAATGAGGATTGCGTTTTCTGACACCAAAATCGCATCCGCGGTGATCCTGATTTTCCTGCAAACCACCGTTACGATCGAGAATAGTTTAAACAGGCGGACAAGATCAGCTGATGGGACGCATTCGATCACACTCACGAGAGGGCCGTTATCGTTTCTTTCCAGTCAACCCTCATACTTTTATTAGATACGCAAAGACATAAAGAAAGAGACGTAGAGAGCAAGACCCGTGAAGGAGACCCCCCACACGGAGCCGATCGTCGCTGTGCGTTGAAAAAATAAGCCTAATCCAGCGATCGTGAATGATCTCTCACGACTAGTATAAGGACTAGGCTTCTCTCGGCAGGGAGAAGAAGTTGGAAAATCCCTTTCCCCATTTTCACTTCCAGTTCCGAACGGGCACACGAGCGAGGAACGGAAAAACGCGTCGAAACTATAAAGTGCCTGTGATCGGACGGAAAATCGCACAGTCTCCGACAGATCGACCTTCCGAAACGCCGTAAACCACCATTTTCTTCTGGCACACCATTAGTAAAGGCAACGTGAGGCAAAGCCTTGTGACGACCATGCAGCAGTTAGTGAAAGTGAGTCGCCAGTCGAGTATCGGTCGCTTGTGAACATTCATTACTCCCTCCTTAAAAGGATGCCCACAGTGCACGTTGAACTACGTTCGGATTATGTGACATTGCTGGAAAAGATAAATTGCGCCGTAAACTAATGGCACCTTAAGTTATCGCGACGCAATCAGCCGATCGTCTCACGGCGTTAAGCCTTTCAGGAAGGAAATTCCGCGATATGCTTCTGTGGAAAACACTATGGGTCAGAATCCACGCAAACGTTCCACGACAACCAATCGATCAGACATTCGGGCGTTCGGTTTCAGTAGAACAAATATATTTACAAACACAAAATGCAGTCAATGTGTCGATCACACGATACTGGACCCTCGAGCTGACTTTGAATCACCGCCCGTCATCGACGGACGCTGGCCCTGCCGTCTCCGGTGGGGGGCGAAGTTTGGCCGCCAGTTCTAGGATGCGTGTAACCTGCTCCTCCGTTAGCCGCTCATCCGAGTCCTCGATCATGAGCTGAATGTGCAGCGGTGAAGATGGTGGATCGTTCACCATCATCAGGCACTCGTTCTTGGTCAGGTTGAACTGCTTCATCGCTTGCAGGAACTCGACGATGCCGGCCTGCGTTTGCTCCTTGCACGCAGTGTCCTCCAGATACTGCACCGTTTCGTACGTGATGGTGGCCAGATTGCGAAGCCCGTACTTTGTTTTGTTGCTCTTCATGTTTTTAAGCGCCGCCATCACCTCATAGTTCGTGAGGATCGCCGCATTAGGATTAACTATCTCCATATTAAGTCTTGCGATCCGAGATCCCGCGATCGAGAGTGCGAGTGTGCGAGTCGGTGACGGATTACGACGTGCGGGGTTTGAAAACGGGGATCGTCTAAAAAACGTGCAGTCGCGAGGCGAAGGAAATGGATGTTTGTGCGTTAAAGACATGTTTACCGAAGCTAACCAGATAAATTAATCAATCTTATATTCATCTCTTTTGCTGAAAACAACGTCTTACGGCTTTTCGTTCCCCTTTCCTTAGGCCCTCCTAGTGTGGCAGGCAGTTTTCGCACTCCGCGCAACGGTGATCGATGGCAAAGCGCTGGAAATTGAGCATCCACACAGCTTTTCCGTGTTTAAACGAGGCGTCATGTTGGGCGATGTGTCCTACAGTTACTCGGCAACCGATATGGGGTCGCCGGAGAGCGGTCGCTACAAAACGGTTACGGTGATCAAGAACATTGCCATGCCCAAACCGACAAGCACAATGTTTAACGATCGCACCGAACACTTTTACGAGACGCTCGAAAAGGGTATCGCCGGTCACAAGAAGCACACCCAGGTGGAGTACTGGCCACCGAGGGAGGACAATCATTTAAAACAGAAAAAGGAACAACCGGCCCCGAAGCAGCAGATCACGAGCACGAACCGCCCGTACCGCCACAGACAGCAAGACTTTGGTGCGAAAACTGTGAATACAGCCGAACCAGCGGCGATCAAGGAAGTGTTCCAGGAGGAAGCTAAGCATCCGATCGATTTGCTAGACCTGGCAAAGTCAGCCGTCCGAACGCTCAGCCAAAAGGCGAACGGTGCGTCGGGAGACAATACTGGCCCGGTAACCTTCCCGCTTGATGGCGGAAAGCCGACGATGAAGAAGAAGGTGAACGGAATCGTCAGCGTGGCCAAGGAGTACACCAGCGTACTGACAACCGATCCACTCGAGCGGCAGACAATCGTGAGCAAGTTGAAAACGAAAGTGGATCCACCGATGAAGGTATCGTTTAAGGAGTACCCCGCATCCAGCGGGTCCAGTGAGGAGATTCCACTGAAGGACTTTGAGCAGTCGGAGTACGTTTTCAACCACAAAACTGGATCGTTCGAGTTTCGGTCCGCATCGAAGGCACCGAAGGAGGTGCAGGAGTACCTGCGCGCCAGTCCGTATGGGTACCGGGAGCGACCAGTTTCTGTGGGCGAAGAGAAAACGATCGACTTTACGCTCAACACGAACACGTACAACACGCCCAAGGAGCTGCTCTTTGCCGAGCTGCAGAATGCCGTGTCTTCGCGCAACGTTACCATGATCAAGTCGCTGGCTGGACAGCTGGAGGAAACGATCAACATAGGAAAGATCAACTTTGAGTCACTGAAAACGGAAGACTTCAGCCGGCGGCCAACGGAAGCGCCAGCGGAAACGACCACGGGTCGGTCAATGATCGACTTCGGCTTTGCTAGCATGGAAACCACTACCGAATATCAGGAGGAACCAGTTACCGAGGCGCTTATCATGGCGATGACGACCCTGCCACCGACGACCGCAACTACTAAACGGCCGGTGCGCTACATCGCACCGCGGCTGCGAGGCTTTAAGCGTTTTTCCTCGAAGAAACAGAACAACTGACGGTGGCAAACGAAAGACGATACGTGCATCTCTAGCTGCTAATTCTTTGTTATACTAGATTTAACTCAAGCAGCAACCACCTGCAAAACCAGGCCACTATTCGCAGGAAATACGAACAACTGGTGAGCCCGCGGGTATTTTATTTATTTTCCGCCGGATACGTGTGATGCTGGGCGCTTATTAAGCAACTAAAATAACACGTAGTGCGGGAGAGAATCTCAGTTTCTTGTCCGTGCTAAGGATCGTTCCTCCGATTTGGCATTCTTATTGTACTGCTCAAGCAACCGAAATAAACGTAGATACATATCTTTTCATTAAATGTGACTAAACGTGACCATTGTTACTGATGATCAAGCCTTGTGAAATTGAGAACCAATCGACCAACCAATTCCGTAAACGGTTGATAGTATTCTTTCGGATTTCGATATCACATGCCTAGAATATAGAGCGCCTAAAAAGTTACAAGGAAATTAGAACCAAACGCCGAACCGGCGGTACGGAACGATAACTTCCGATCATCTTTTTGCAACTCCACAAGCTCATTTGTAGATTCTTACCTCGAACATTATGTTTTCCAACTCCATTAAATACAATAAATATCCATCAAGAACAATGACTAAATATCGGAATCGTGTGATATGAATGTTAGTTGAAACATTTTGACCACTTGAAAGCACTGTGCGCACTTCTGTGTGCGTAAATGGCGCTTGATAAAGGGTCAAAATGTAACCGAAAGGGTCATAGATTGGCACCACATAAAGGGCATTTCTTCCAACCACCGTCAACGTTACGTCGACTTTCTGGATCAAACAAACTGCTTAAAAAGTGATTCCAGCTGAACAGATTTTAATAAATTCGTGTTGACAAGCCCGAGATTGATTGAAGTTTCCTTCCGGGCACTGGGTGTAATGTGTAAACCTTTTAAAAACTGTCTTAGGTACACAATATACACATAATATACACAAGTGTATAGGTTACTTTTAAAGCTACTTCTTAATATTTTGAGCGCTTTAAAAGAAATATATATTCAAAATACATTCAAAATATCGCGAGTAAAAGTATAAGAGTACATTTTGACTAGTCTACGAATTGTTGCTGTTTTAGTGTAATATATGACCACAATGTATTCGTAACTCTCTAAACTTAGGAAATAAAAAAACTAATCTTATTAAAGCGTGGAGCTTGGCACCAAATACGGAGCAAAGGCGGTGCATAATGTGTAAAACAACTGCGACAGTTTTGTAAAGTTGTGAAACTCTTTCCTAGAAACTGAGGTTTACGATATAATTTACCGAACTATTGTTTCGATTGACGACGGTGTTTTATTTGACTTTTTTGTGAAAGACAATGTAATTCATTAGACGCACTCGGTGGTCATGTCAAAATCAGTAACCGGCATCAAGCGCGTTGATGCATCATTCTTACTGATTTCCCTCGCCCCTGTCCGAACCTGCGTTCTCCGTCGGAACGCACAGCTGCGCACATAGAAGCCTAACCGAGCCCCTTCTGGTGCTATGGGAATCCACAATCGGTTTTTTATTCAACTTTTTATACTATTTCACTGTTTTCTTTACAAGATTATGGGCAACGTAAAAGTTACAGCGTTCTGCTCACAAAATTACGCCGTTGCAATTAAGACTTTTTGGGGTGGGGTGTCGTTTCCGGAACTAGGAAATACATACTCTAGGCGCATACACACACACACACACACATGGTTTTCTTCACGCAGAAGGCCGTGTTACGCGAGCAGCAAGAGGATGAATGTTTTCGATCCTTCGCTCGCACTGAAACTTACCTAAACACTTCGAAAACTTATTTTCCACGCACTACTGTACTTGTTCAGTATATTTTCAGCGCCGATCTTGCGCTACCGTGAGATAGAAATATCTAATTTCCTCTGGTCGGCCAACCAAACGCGAGCAAAGCGTTCCGTACAAGTTTCTTGCCTTTTCTGAAAAGCCTACTGTCACGCGCCGCTTGCTTCGGGGCAATGTTGGCAGCATTGGGCCGTTACGCTACCTGCTTCAAGCGTTACCAACTGTCAACGTCCGTAACGCTACGGCGAATTTCGAAGGGTTTCTATCGTCTTTCTATCGTCATTCTCATTTTAACGAAATAAATAAATAAACATTAAACATAAATAAAAAACATTAAAAAACACTAACATTAACATTAAATAAACATTTTAATTGTTAGATATGCTGTCGGATTTTGCCTGCAGCGGAAAACAACAGACAGTGATTAAAATAAATAACGGAATAAAAGAGGTGCTGCAAAAAAGGTTTTTTTTCTTCGCCATCTGTTTGTTTTGTGTCGCTTTTTCTTTCAGAGTTTGGAAAACTTTAACATTAATAATTAATTGTAATTACATTTTCCAATTTCACGGTTCAAGGAAACGTTTATGGGAAAATTTACTATTGAAAATTAAATTTGTATCTGCTGCTGAAACTTTGCAAGAACAAAGGAATTTTGGCGAGATTGTACGAATACATTAATAGATTAGATTTTGTTTAATGTCGTTTATTTTTTTTTTTCTTTCCAGATTATAGAGACTTTGAGCTGCAGTATTTATTATTATTTATTTATTTTTCGTCTATTATTTCGCAAAAAATTTTGCATCTTTGTTTTAATGGTTGGAAGATTGTGGCTAGTCGATGAGTATACATTTAACAGTTTTCTTAATAAATGTAAAATATCTTCTCTATGTCCAATAACATTTTCACTTCCCTGCCAAGTTAAAGTTTTGCAAAACTTTGCAGTAAATATTGCATGCATTATATGCTTAAATAAGCTGCCTTCCACATCCTTATCAACTCCATGTATTGTAAAATACTCATCTACCTGGTCTTCAACTAGTTTTAGTGTATCATCATCAATATCTGCTGCTGCAGCTTCCAGCAAATCAAGTTTTGCAGCAGTATTTGCTGGAAGCTGCTTGATGATGATTTGATTTGATGATGGCGCTTCGCGTTCCTCGAGTGATACATCGCCCTCAATAACTACATCCTCGATATTACCATCAGCCTCTTCCTCGATATTAATGTCCTGTGGATTGTTAGAATTGGCTAGATTAATAAAAGTAGTAAAACTAGAATAAATATTTACTTCTTGTGCGTTTTCGTCGTCGTCGTTTGATGTAGTACCATCAGCCTCTTCCTCGGTACTTATTAAATCCTGCAGGTTGATGACGTCATCACGTTGCTCGTGTTCATCATCTGATGCATCTGATGCATCTGATGTAGTACCATAATCTTCCTCGATAATAATGTCCTGTGGATTGTTAGAATTGGCTAAATTAATAAAAGTAGTGAAACTAGAATAAATATTTACTTCTTGTGCGTTTTCGTCGTCGTCGTCTGATGTAGTACCATAATCTTCCTCGATAATAATGTCCTGTGGATTGTTAGAATTGTCTAAATTAATAAAAGTAGTGAAACTAGAATAAATATTTACTTCTTGTGCATTTTCGTCGTCGTCGTTTGATGTAGTACCATCAGCCTCTTCCTCGGTACTTATTAAATCCTGCAGGTTGATGACGTCATCACGTTGCTCGTGTTCATCATCTGATGCATCTGATGCATCTGATGCATCTGATGCATCTGATGCATCATCATCATCTAGTGGTCCGATCTAATAAATGAAAGAAATGATGAATAAAAAAAATTAAAAACTAAAATAAAATCAGAATACAATGAATAAGAAATAACACACCTGCCGCTGTTTCTTCAAGTTGTCATACTTTTTTGGTATGTTTTTGCGTGATCTGAGTTGCCGTCGTCTTTCTGCAAGTCGTTGTGGTTGTCGTTCAAGTGGAATATGCTGGATAAAGTTGTACTCTTCCACAAAACTTTTAAACGATCCACCTCCTCCTCTTCCTGCTCTCCACAACCTCTTCATACCGGTGTAGAATTTCTTTACGCTTGGAACGTCCATTTCCATTTTTTTTGCAAGGTCATTCCACTCCTCTGTCGCGGCTTCTCTATTTCCAGGTTCTCCGATATCATCTTTTAAAAACGCTGGTTTGTTCAGTAACGCATTCCGAAATTGTGTATAATCTCTTGTACCAGCTCTATACTCTCTTGCGTTACCTTGCACCGTTAAATTATCCATTATAAACACGTAAAACACGTAATACGTAAATTTAACGTAGTAGCGTCACGAAACCAATGGTCAGATGGTGACAAGAAAAAACAGGAAATCTTTTGTTCTCGGCTTGGCGTGTTGGATGTGCAGATCGGCCACCCACGCCACACGAACACAAGGATCGGTGAATCTTTCAGAGGCTTTACCCCAAAAGAGAATCTTCCCTACAACAGAGTAAACTCCTTAAAGCCCTTGCTTAGCTTAACTTGTTTAGCATTGGGTCCGTTATATTACAAAATAACCACTTATATCACTTCACCGCTTCACCAGAGCTACTTCATAGCCTCCGCCTACTACTAACATTCTTTTCATTTGTGGGCACCTGAATCTAGCCCTATAAACTCGAACCCGGCGTTATAGACGTGAGCCGGGAGAAATTGTCATTGTCAAATTGTCACTTTCTTGTCGTCGTGCAGCCGTTGAAAAGAATCGTGAAAGAAAATTTACCCTAATTTCAATTTACCCTAATTAAATTTGCGCAATTTAACCCTGCGTGTTAAAGCCGCCAAACATTCGTGTTGCAAATATCGTGAAAATTTCGCGAAAATTCCGTTTAAAAATCTACCCGATTAAAGTAAACAAAGTGGTTAACAACAACAAGTGGTTTAGAACGGTGCCTTCAAGCTGTTCAAACTCGCTAAAAAAGGTGTTTGTTTCGCGGCAAACTTGAAACAAACGGTTAACGAAGGTGAACAAAGTAGTAACAAAGTGTAACATTTCAATATTATCAATTTATTCTGTTTTTTTGCCTTATCGCAGAATGTCAACATGGGCGATCAGGATTCCGAGCAGGCAATAGAAATTAAAACAGAACCAAGCGAAAGTGAAAACGACGTCGAAAGCGTACTACCCACATTCGAAATCGGTTCGTTGCAACAGCTGTTGGACCGCGAAGTGGAGGTTATCGATCTGACGGAGGATGAATATATGAAGGAATTTCAAACCTTCCTCAGCACACTCGCCGAGCGGCGCATTGACATTGAAGCACGTTCGGCAACGACCAAACTTAAATCCAAAAAGATCCGTTACGTGCTGGGCGTGGCGGTGGAGTATCTGGAAGAGATCTGCTTCCACCAGGATGCTTCAATAGGCGAGTTGTTTGATTTGCAGTTCAAAAATCTGCTTATGTATGGCCGTTTGGTAGAGCAGCTTCAAAAAGATGATATGACTATCTACAACCTCGACGATGGAACCGGCCGGGTAGCGGTCTATTACAAACATAAACATGAGAAAGAGAAAGGTACGTGTTTCGATCGTTCGTGTCCGTGGTTTTTCTCACATTCCGCTTTGCAGGCATTCTCAGTAAACTGGACTACCTCGAGCATGTTCTACGGGACGCAAACCAGCCGCTGAACGATGAGGGTGTGCCTGAGTCGGCAGAATTGAGGGACCATTTGAAAACGATAATTGAGATGACCAAGGCCAACTGTTTAAGGCGTATGCATCACCCAGCACTCGGAACACGATGCTTCGTCCTAGGTGTCCCGTTTATACGGCACGACGATACCGTTGCCATTTACGCCTTCAGTTTGCTACCTGAACTCGAGAGAGGTAAATCTAGTGAATTGTTTTGGAAAAGTTACCTGATATCCTTCTACGAACCGTACTTTGTTGACGAAGAGAGCGAAACATGTTCCGAAGAGTCTGATACCGAAGCGGCGGAGGTTAGCGAAGGGGAGGCGGTTAGAGAAGCTGTGGAGGTCAGCGAAGCCGAGAAGGTTAGCGATGCCGCGGAACCTAATGAAGTGATTTGAGTCATTAATTCATCTCAAATGTTGATTACTGTTTATTATCTGTTTATCCGAATATAAGAGCCTGATCGTAGGGAATATTCATTATTGTTACTATCTTGTATTGATTGCGCCATTCTTAAACCAAGCGATATAAACTGCTCCCTAAACCTAATCGAACTTTGATTACTAAATAACCGAAAACATAGGACAGTAATCCGCCATCGACAAGCCGATGGTAAGATTGGATAGAGTGAAGCCCGCAAGGCGCTGTGTTTCAATTCCGTCGCTTGAGGCTTGGACGAGAAAAACAAATATGTAGCTAAAAACAAACAGAATGAAACAGCCACCACAGTCATTTGCAACATATGAACACCACCGCCCATCCAGTGCGTCTGATGTGCCACGTTAGGCGGTCTTGGCACGCATCGCGGCACGTTTGCTGGTGACGGCCTGGAAACCGGATTTAATACTAGCGACCGAGCAACGCGAACCGCACGATTCGCACTGGAGGAAGAACAGTCGCGTATCCTTCTGCAGGATGGTGTCGGGCGAGCGGCAGGTGTGGCAGGTGACGTACTCCTTGATGTATCTTCGCAGCACGTTTTCAATCTGTTTCGGCTGGAAGCGACCCTTGATGATGAGCTGATTGTTTCCGTCGACAGACCCGCTGGTGCCCAGTTCGGCAAGCAGAAAGTCCAACAAATGCTTCTGGAGTCGATGCAGCGTTTTGCAGATTTCCGTAAAGTTGGCAAACGATGTTTTCTTGGTGCCAACCCGCAGAACTTGCGGTGGTCGCATCACAAACTTCGGCTTGCGACCACCGGCCATTTCCGGGTTCTTGTCGAGAATGATCTCAAACACACGGTTCAGCAGTTCGTCATAGGTGTAATCGCGATCGGAACCGGCCCATGTAGAAGCATTTTCATCCACTGTTGATCAGATTTCATTGAAAAAAATGGAATGACAAATAGACAAATTAATACAAGTATACAAATCGGATAAAAGTAAACTAAAAACTTAAACTAAAACCACTAATACAATCGATTAGAATACCATGTTCGATGACGGCTCCATCATTGTCGGTAAGGCATGTAAAATCAACGCAATGGCAAAATATCGTCAGATTTGAAGCATTTCTCAACCCAGGGCCCAATTTTAATCACTGGCCTCGGTGAATATACCCAAAGTGACGTTCAAACAGAGGAACTTACCATTATCCTTATCATCGTCCTGTCCGTCCTGGCCGTCCGCCAATTCTGCCTCCATGAGTTCCGTAAGATCCTTCTTCTTCTTCTTTTTTTTCTTCATGCTAAAGTCCATCTTAAAATCTTCGTCTAGTCCATCGTCGGCGCCGGCGCCTTCACCATCTTCGCGGTTCTCCTTTCCCTCGGCATCGGCATCAGCCGATCCCGACGGTAGCGAACCTTCCAAGTCGTCCAGATTGAACGGCTTCTTCTTCTTCTTTTTCTTTTTGTTAAAGTTCTCCAGATCGAGATCGTCTTCTTCATCGCCGGCCGGTTTGGCTTCAGTGGCCACGGGTTCGACCTCGGCCGAACCTTCTGTCGCTGCCATCGCGGCATCCAGATCGAACGGGGTCTTCTTCTTTTTCTTTTTCTTCATCAAAGAAGGGTCAAAGATCTGCGTGAACAACGACAAACGAAGAGAAAGTGTCCAAAGTTCATACTTTAACCGGTGCACTATCAACACAATTTAATCATGAAATTCACGAAACCATAACCTAAACCTCGTCGACATTGTAGCAGGCTGTGCTCTGTTACTTCTACGCCAGCGATGTGGCTGGTTTCTGACAAACGAGGCACACTTTTTCCTCGCCTATTTCCATTTCCCAGCTTCTGACCATGAACTTACCGCGTCTTCTTCCGCCATGGCTAGCTCTGGCAATTTATACCACACAGATGTAATTTGCTAACTGAAACAATGGCGATTAAACAGCCTTTTAGGAGAAATAAATCTAGCCACTCTAGTGATATTGCATCAGCTTTTCATGAGTCTCGCTGGGCGAAGTGACAGAGGCATCGCGGGCACGAATGCGCCTGACAGTTCGAGCGCTGTCAGCTTGCTGCGTGCCGGAGGTAACGCTTGTAACGTGGTAACGCCGTTAGCAGCACTCGTTTGGGCAGGTTTAGTTTGGCACGCGTTTGGACATTAAAAATTTTCCGTTTTTCCCAAGATGGAAACATATGATTAATAGCCTGAAGCCAATCGATTATCACCTGTCCATGGCAGGAATTCAGCGAACAAAACAATGCATATTCATTCCTGATGCTTTGAGTATGGTTAAGCCTTCAATTCAACCGACAAAAAAGGACTTATTTTTACTACAACCTATATTTGTGTTTCATGTAGTGGGAATTTATTCTCGTAAGCCACGTAATGAAAGGAAGGGTCAAAATTAAAAACTACACACAACACACAAACGCCCCTCGTTACTCTACTCAATTCCGTACAGCTTCAGTGTACGGTCCATACTCGTCGATGCGATGTACTGTGCATGCTTTCCGAACCGGACGCCTGTTGCAAGTGCCGTGTGATCGTTAAATACCTTCAACTCTTGCCATTGCTTGCAGAGATAAACGCTGGAAACGAATAAATCATTATTGTGGGCATCTCTGAAATACGTACCAACTTCATGAGACACACTTACCGGATGTCGGTGCCCGCTATGGAAAGATAAGTTCCGCTTTGGTCGAAGCACAAATCCTTCACCTCGTACCCATCGTCCAGCTGAATGGTTTTGAAGTTTTTCAACTTTCGCAAATCCCACAACTTCACGCACGCATCGTCGGCGGCAGTAGCAAGATAATAACCGTTTTCCGAGAACGAAATCGCCGTTATGGGTCCGGTATGGCCGGCGAAGTTTGCCACATTGCTTTGCTCCTTCAAATCCCAGATCTTTACTTGAGAATCTTCCGTTCCGGTACCGAAGATCAGACCGTCCGGATGGAACTGCGCGGTGGTCAGTCCATGATCGGCCGTGTCCGCCACCTTCGTGAGCAAGCGCCCCGAACGGATGTCCGAGAAAGCCCAATGCTTATCGGAAGACGTAGACAGCACGTAATCTCCGGTCGGGTGTAATGAAAGTCCCGTAACCGGCCCTTCATGGCAGCGAAGCAGCAACTGCGTCTGTGAGGTGGGCACATGCCACACACGGATGCTTGCGTCCGGCGACGCCGTAATTACTGTATCTTCCTCCGGGTGGAAAATAACCTTGGTCACCTTTTTCGTGTGACCCTTCAGTATAGCAACGATCTGTTCGGTGTCCTTGTTAAACACCGTCGCATTTTTGTCATTGCCCCCGGTGAGAATTTTGCTCTGATCGGAATGATTAATATCGAGGGCCAAGATACCGGGAACACTGGCCGAATGCAGACCCGGATGTGATGCGAGCGTTAAGAAACCACGGATCTTTTCCTGGCTCACCAGTTCCTCTGGTACGGTGCGTCCCTTCTTTTTACGCTCCTGCGTCAACACTGTGGCCTTATCCTGCAGCTTCTGAATAACTTCCACACTCATGCCAGCCTGCTCGACCGGTTGTATCGCAACGCCGCCCGCTTCCGCCGCAATGGATGGCTGTGGAGCGGCCTGGATGGCTGAAATGCCAGTTTGGGGTTTCAGTGTGGCCAATGCTTCACGTGCCGCAGCCACTTCCTTGTTGAGCCTAGCAATGACGCGACAAGCGGCATCGTGCTGGTAGAGTGCGTGGGACAGTTCCTGTCGGGCAGTTTGCAGCTGCTGCCGCTGGGTGAACGCATGCAGCATCAGTGCATCCCACTCATCCTGCATCGTTTTCAGTGTCGCCGGAATGCTAGTGGCACTCGGTGGCTTCGGCCGTACGATTGGTGGCGCTTTGGTGGTAGAATAGTCAAATACGAGATACGAAAGGTTACCGGTTGGAACTGGTAATTTAATGACAATTTACACTTACTTTTGACATCAATCAATTCGTCGGCCGTCAATGGCTGCCCGTTGATGGGATCACACTCATTCTCCACAATGTACTTCTCGATGAGTCGTCGCTCGAAGATGGCACCGGATTTCGGTGATATGCACGGGTGTTCCGGTACCTCATTCGATACTGCACAGAAAGGGAAAATGTTTATAAGCGGTATAACCTCAATCTTCGCGTTAGTTGAATACAAACAACTACACAAAGAATAGGTGCCATTGTGCGTGATACGTACTGCTGCAAATTAGCGACATGTTGACCAATGAAAGCGCTGCCTTTGATTCGTCTCAACAAACTCAGCACAAAACTTTTCGGTTGGAATAAATTTTACCGAAATTCTGCAGACGCTTTCGCTCTTCGAGTCCCAGTCGCATCTGTCACTCTGGCATTTGACAGTTCGTGATTTAGCTCAATTTTGAGCACATTGAGCACAAACCGTGACCGAATCCCATCACTAGATTTGTAAAAACAGTTCAAAAACTAATTTTTGAAAAAAGCACTGAATTTTCCAACTAGGGGCGCTTTCCATCGTTTCTTCTTGCTAATACCTTTCGGTTTTCTCTTTTGAGTACCCTCTTTCTTTCTAAATCGAATTCTTTCGCACTTCGGGAACCAACCGTGCAAGAAATTTGTTTTACACCTAATTTCACCGAGATTGTCTAGACTAGACAAACTAGACAAAATTATATAAAAATAAATCAAAATAACATTCATTCATCATCATTTTTCTCTTAGAACCTTAAACTAACTATTGACATCTTGAAAGGACGATTTTAAAAGAAAATATACTGATATTTCACATAGTGATTAGATGTAACGCATCACACGATTTTCCCATTCGGGTACTTTCTTTGCTGACGTTGAGAGAATTGGTCCGACACTTTCATCATAAGATTACTCTACCATACAGGTTGTATCGCGAGCTCATTAAAAAAGCATTAACCAACTCCAAGAACTACCTCGAGATGTAAACAAATTCTTCCATCATCACTTACTGGCGTGACAACTCTATATAAAAAAATGACAGCGTGTGTTCGCAGTTATTTTGTGAGGACGAAAACAGTCCTTGGAATTTCGCAAAAAAACCTGGCCCAAGCTAACCGGTTCTTGGTGCAACCTGTATATTAGAGTAATCTTACCACCCACCATTCGGGCGACTCGGTTCAACTTCGCTTCGTGGCCAGTGTTCAGTGTTAACCCGCGGCGGAAACGAGATTAGAGCAAGTCAATTTTCCAATCGTAGCGAAGAAAACGGGATTTCAGTCAAAAATGTCGGTTAATCTGCGGTCAGTTTATGCGTTTGCTAGGGAGTATCATCCGAAAAAGGAGAACCAAAAGGACATTCAGTACGGAACGGCAGGCTTCAGATCGCAGTGAGTATATTCTTGCACAAAACAAGGCGAAAGGAATGCGCTCGATCTGAAAGTGAATGGTGGATTAATACATTTACATTCACTTCCTGTACTCGGGCGATCGCCTGCTACGGTAGAAAAACGGAGCAAAACATGAAATTTCACCGCACTAACTAACCAAGCCGTTCTTATCTCTTTGTGTTTCCCACATTTGCTCTTTTTGGTTCATTTGCTTTCTCCACTAGCGCCGATAATCTGGACTACGTTATGTTCCGCATGGGAGTGCTCGCGGCTTTGCGGTCACGTGCGAAGGCAAGCCAAGCGATTGGCGTGATGATAACTGCCTCGCATAACCCGGCCCCCGATAACGGGGTAAAGCTAATCGATCCACACGGGGAAATGCTCGAGCAAAGCTGGGAGCGGTTAGCTACCGACCTGGTGAACGTAAGCGATAGCGACCTGGTGGCGCAGGTGGCCAAAATCTGCGAACAAGAAGCGATCGACAATAATGCGGCCGCCCGGGTTTTCGTGGGCATGGACACGCGCTACCACAGCCCGCAGTTATCGCGCTCGGTAATGAACGGAGTAATGGCGGTGAAGGGAATGGTCCAAGAATTTGGTATCGTGACGACACCGATGCTGCACTACTTTGTGACGTGCGCCAACACGCAGCACGCGTACGGATTGCCAACGGAGGAAGGCTATATGGGCAAGCTGATGGGTGCCTTCCGGGCGCTGCGTGGAGATGCGAGCGGCCAGCACGGAAACTACCGTAGTCAGCTGTTCTACGACGGAGCGAACGGTGTGGGATCCCTGAAAATGCTCGGATTCAGCAAAAAAATCCAGGACGCTCTGCAGGTGAAGGTGTTCAATAGCGAGGGAAATATCAATTTCCGATGTGGGGCCGACTTCGTCAAAACAAACCATTGCGCTCCGGATGGATTGCCAGAAGCCGCCGTTCCGGGCGGACGTTGCGTGTCGGTTGATGGTGATGCCGATCGGATTGTTTATTACTTCACAGACAGTGAGGGAACGTTCCACCTGCTCGACGGTGATCGGATAGCGACACTGTTGGCTGGATACCTGAAAGAGCAGATCGAACAGTGCTGCGTTCAGATGAAGATGGGTTTGGTGCAGACAGCCTACGCGAATGGTGCATCGACGGATTACATCGTGAACCGGATGAAAATACCTGTGAGCTGTACAAGGACCGGTGTGAAGCATTTGCACCATAAGGCGCTCGAGTACGATATTGGTGTGTACTTCGAGGCGAACGGACACGGCACGATCATCTACAGTGAGCGGGCCAAGGACATGATTCGAACGGCGAGCAACGATCAGCAGCTGACCGAAGAGCAGCGTCAAACTGCCGATCGATTGTTACAATTTATGGATCTGACCAACGAAACGGTAGGCGATGCCATTTCGGATATGCTGCTGGTGGAAACGGTGCTGCACGCCAAGGGATGGAGTCTTGAAGATTGGCTCGGCAGTTACACCGACCTGCCGAACGTTCTGGAGAAGGTGTATCTAACCGATAGGAACGTGATCACCGTTACGGACGCGGATCGGATCGTTGTAACCCCTGCTGGACTGCAGGAAGCGATCGACGAGATTGTGAACAAGTTTCCGAAGGGCCGATCTTTTGTACGACCTTCGGGAACGGAAGATATCGTGCGGGTGTACGCAGAGGCAGACACACGTGCAAATGCCGTGCAATTGGCCCATGAGGTGGCTAACCTTGTATTCGACCGTGCCGGCGGTATCGGTAGCCGTCCGCAAAAAATGGCAATCTAGTAGATTGGTCGCACAAAGACGTAGAGAGAGAATTCTGGGCTTCATCGTGTGCTACTATAACTGCCAAATAATCGAAATTATTCACAATTGATCGCTATCGCAGGCAATCGTAGACGGTGCTAGAGATTTTAGAGATTATGATTTACGGCAACATTTAAGGCACATGGCTAGGTTAGAGATCATTTATTTTTATACTGTCAGTTAAAGTTGTGAAATTAGTTGTGTCTACCGTTTGGAAAGGTATGTTTTAGTTTAAATTGTTTCAAAAGAGAAAAAAATGCTAAGATAAAATATTTAAAATAAGAATGGTGTCGCTTTTGCGTTCCCGTCGCTGTTCGTTTGTTTGATATTTATGCTCCGTTCGTTGATTCAAAGGTTAACAGTTACCATAGCAACGGTTGTAACCGTTTATCGGATCACAGTCACAGCCACGTATTTCATCGCGTAAGTGCAAGTAGTTCCAATTGTCTTCACGCTGCAAAATGTTCTGGGGATTTTCAGAAGCTCTCGATTTCGTGCACGAGTACAAAAAACTGCTTCCTGAGGACGAGCCACTTCCCGAATCGTTGAATATTTTACTTTTTGGAGGCGGAGATCCTCGGCATGTGTTGGCGACGGCAGCAAAACTTTGCGAAAACCCCAAACTAACTGTGAACTTGTATTGCGTCGAAGGATGTATCGAACTGATCGCCCGTCAAATGCTCCTGGTATCGATCGCATTCGAGGATCCGGCACTGCTGTCCGTGAAGGGAAAAACGCACCTTTTCATGGATCTGTTCGGCAACACGCTGATTCGTCCCTTTAGCACTGCCTACTTGAATGGCAAAGCATGCGTTTTAACCAACATCGTCACCGATCCGGAATACGCTCAACGGTATGCTCCGATATTCGTCCTGGACGCACTGAAATACAAGGAGCTCGATCAGCTGGAAAATGTGTTTCGATTCTGGACAAACGGCCCGCAGCATGTGTTCAATATTGCGCGATACTGGGACGATCGTATACGAGTGCAGATGGGCGAAAGGTACGATAACCGGAACGGGGCTTTCGATTGGGACCTTCAGATGCGGTTGCGTGAGAACGGTGCGAAGCAAATTTGTCCACAAGAGTACAAGCACTGGCGTGAATCGGGTGTAGCGTTTACGTTTCCCGAGTACGAACAGAGTGACCCGAACAAAACGTTTGCCGTTGGGTTAGTGCGCAACGGAATGGCTTACCACCACCGTGGATCCGTGGGCGATAATGCAACCGGGCCGTACATTTCATTTGGGCAACACGCTCCCGAAGAGCGGCTGATACGTTCAAAACACGGTGTAAATGATTTTCGTTCGACAGACATCACCGAACGGAACGTGCTGCAGATGGTGTACGAAATACAGGAGAGACAACCGTATCGGTTCGATCCGCGCGACATTCATCAGTTCGGAGCACACCAGCTAGACGTGGGAAAGAGTCTCAACAAATATGAGTCACGCACAGACCCGTTACACGCCGTAAGCTACGATGCGAGCCCATTGCTGGAATGCAACAATCTAAAGCTGCACTTTCTTTCCGTCGAAGACGTTCTACGGGTGCAAGAGGGCGATAAATTTTCGAATCGGTTCGATGCTGTTTTTGTGGCATCCAACTACTTTTCGCTTCTGAAGGATGGTTTCGCACGCTCGTGGAAGGAAAGGTGTTTGCTGTGCTGCGAAACTCGTCAATTGACCACATTCAGTAAGGAAGAAATTAACACTCATAATGAGGCGATAAAAATGTGGGCAAAACGGAACGCTCTCCAGCCGGTAACGAACTTTTCGATAAACAAAAATCACGCCGTGCTCATGTACAAGCACCTCGGATAGGGACAGTGCGTTGTATTTAAAGCTAATAAACATTGGAAACAGAAAACAGGAATTGCTCTCGGACCACTCCTACGATGTGGCAATCTCTTTCAGCGGGCCTTCGAGATAGTTCGCCAGAGCTTCGGCTTTCTGCTTCAGTATTCCCAGGCCAACATTATCCCGTGCGTAGAGGCACAGTAGCAGATTAGCGACCTGGGTGATCACTACGTTGCCATTTTCGCACTGAAGGAACACATACTGGAGCCGGTCTTCGCGAAACGCATTACGGCCATTCTTCTCATACACCGACCATATGT
The DNA here is from genome assembly GCF_943734635.1 of Anopheles cruzii. NCBI lineage: Eukaryota > Metazoa > Arthropoda > Insecta > Diptera > Culicidae > Anopheles > Anopheles cruzii. Next base: position 39,687,744 of record NC_069144.1, on the reverse strand, counting down.
TGCTGGCGATCGCCGTCGTTACGGTAGGATCACGATCTCCAAAGCCAGAAAACGCCAACAGTGCTCCCTCGTGTGTTAAGAGTCTGCAAAACATACAATTTCTCTTGAGACGATACTTCAATAAAAAGGCGAATGGATGTATTTACATTGTGTTTTCCACTCCACCCGTATTTGCTTGGCTTAGCACCGATGTGAGCACTTTTGGTTGAAGCATTTTGTTCTGCGAACGTAACAAAGTTGGGCTTATCAAGGACTTAGGACTCAAGGCTGGAAATCAGTGTAATATTGTTTTTCTTAATCTACAACTCGCTTTCAAACTAAAAGCGAATGTTTTTGTTTATTGTGAAGATGAGAGTAACTGTCACAGGACCGTCTTATCCACAGTTCTACGCAAAAGTTTCGTACCGTGTTCCATTCAATAATAACAGTGTCATTTAATAATAGAACGAACATCTCAAAACTATTCATTGATTGTTAACTGACTTCAAACAATTTGCAAAAGCCTCTCAAAAACGTGAAAATCAGCATTAGAACCTTCGAACAAATCTTTAGTTGAACGAATTATACGCTCAGCCAAATTGACATTTTTCTCTCCAAGGGTTAACCGTTAGCTAATGTCATTCTGTTGTCAATACTCGAATGCTTTTTCAGGTGGAAAATTTCGTCCCAGAAAACAACAAACGCAGCAAAGTGAAATTGTAAAAGCGTCTCTCTAATAAAAAACTTCCAACATGGAAGAGCTAGAACAGTTGGAACATTTATCTCTGGTGTCCAAAATCTGCACGGAATTGGAGAACCATCTCGGGTTGAATGATAAGGATTTAGGTAGGTAAACGGTGGAGGACGGGCTAAACTTTTGTGGACACAACTTAACTAGGTTCTATTGCATATTCTTTTCCTATTTATGTTCTGTACAGCTGAATTCATCATCGATTTGGCCCGGAAGAACCCAACCCTCGACGCATTCAAACGGGTACTGCTGGAAAATGGTGCCGAATTCTCCGAATCTTTCACAGCCAACTTGCTGCGCATCATCCAACTCATGCGCTCGGCCAGCGGCAAGGTCCCCGGAACCGGTTTCGAGGACGATGATGACAATGGGAAAGTGCTGGCGAATAAATTCCCTGGTCTCGCGATACCGAACAACCGGAAAGCGTACTCTTCGGATGAGGAGGAAGAGAAAAAGGAAGACAAAAAACGGCGTCCTGATGCTGCGGTTGATGATATGTTGGCAGAGCTAGAGCAAATGGCGCCCTCGAAAGCCGGCAACAGTAAGGTGTCCCGGGAGCAGCAGGAAGTGAACAATATGTTGGCTGAGCTCGAAAGCTTAGCTCCCTCCAAGGAAACGGATGGTGGCACGAAGGAAAGCAAACGGCGTACCGAACGACGCAGTTCTTCCAAGGAGCGGCACAGGAAAGAGCGAAGCCGGTCACGGGAGCGGCGTCGAGATCGGAGTCGATCGCGTGACCGACGAAGACGAAGATCACGCTCGAGGGACCACAAACGACGAAGTCGTTCGAAGAGCCGGGACAGGGGTCGCGATCGCAGTAACCGTGATCGTCGGGATCGTGATTATGATCGCCGCTCGCGCCGCAGTCGTTCGGGAAGTCGTTCAAAGGATCGTGGTCACGCTCGAAACAGAAGTGCTTCCCGAGAACCAGCACCGGCGATGGTCGAACGCCGCAAACGCACGCCGCCAATGCCGGAGGAACCCGAAGCGGGCAAAATCTATGAAGGACGCGTCGTAAATATCGTGGCGTTCGGGTGCTTTGTGCAGCTGGTTGGTTTTCGTCGCAAAAAGGAAGGCCTCGTGCACATCTCCCAGCTGTCTACGGAGGGGCGCGTGAATCTTGTGACCGATGTCGTCAATCGCGGAGACGACGTGAAGGTGAAGGTAATGTCGCTGGCAGGCAATAAGATCTCCCTCAGTATGAAGGAGGTAGACCAAGCAACGGGCCGCGATTTGAATCCTCTGTCGCATGCCCATCTTCAAGAGGCGGCCGACTTGCAGAGTCGCAATCCGGATCGGCCAATGTCCGTGCCGTCTATGCTTAGCCTGCAGGAGGGAGCACTGGAGCCGCTGGAGGAAACATCTCGCAAGAAGGTAACACGCATCAGTAGCCCCGAACGGTGGGAAATTAAACAGATGATCTCGTCCGGTGTGATCGATCGCTCCGAGATGCCCGACTTTGATGAGGAAACGGGGCTGCTGCCGAAAGACGAGGACAGTGAGGCGGACATTGAGATCGAAATCGTCGAAGATGAACCACCGTTCCTGCAGGGGCACGGTCGGGCTTTGCATGATCTGTCCCCGGTGCGCATTGTTAAGAATCCGGATGGTTCACTGGCCCAAGCTGCCATGATGCAAACGGCACTCGCCAAGGAACGGCGAGAGCAAAAAATGCTACAGCGTGAACAAGAGATGGACGCGGTGCCTACGACGATGAACAAAAACTGGATCGATCCGCTCCCGGATGAGGACGATGAGCGTACGATGGCTTCGAACACGCGTGGCGTTGGTATGTCCACGCAGGACGTGCCCGAATGGAAAAAGGCCATCATCGGCGGTAAGAAAAGTTCGTTCGGACGCAAAACGGATATGAGCCTCGTGGAGCAACGCCAATCGCTACCCATCTACAAACTTCGCGACGATCTGATCAAGGCCGTAACGGACAATCAAATGCTGATCGTGATCGGTGAGACGGGTTCCGGGAAAACGACACAAATTACCCAATACCTGGCCGAAAGCGGATTTATTGCGCGCGGAAAAATTGGCTGTACGCAACCGAGACGTGTGGCGGCCATGTCGGTCGCTAAGCGTGTGGCCGAAGAGTACGGTTGTCGGTTGGGACAAGAGGTCGGCTACACGATCCGATTCGAGGATTGCACCAGCCAGGAAACGGTGATCAAGTACATGACGGACGGTATGCTGTTGCGCGAGTGTTTGGTCGATTTCGATCTCAAGCAGTACTCCGTGATCATGTTGGACGAAGCGCACGAACGGACCATCCACACGGACGTGTTATTTGGGTTGCTCAAGCAAGCCGTCCAGAAGCGCCCCGAGCTGAAGCTGATCGTAACGTCGGCCACACTTGATGCGGTTAAATTTTCGCAGTACTTCTTCGAAGCCCCGATCTTCACCATTCCGGGTCGAACGTTCCCGGTGGAGATACTGTACACGAAGGAACCGGAAACGGACTATCTGGACGCTTCCCTCATCACCGTAATGCAGATTCACTTGCGCGAACCACCCGGCGACGTGCTGCTCTTTCTCACTGGCCAAGAGGAGATCGATACGGCGTGCGAGATACTTTACGAGCGTATGAAATCACTCGGACCGGACGTTCCGGAATTGATCATTTTGCCCGTCTATTCGGCGCTTCCCTCCGAGATGCAGACGCGAATCTTTGACCCGGCGCCGCCCGGCAGTCGGAAGGTTGTGATCGCAACCAACATCGCCGAAACATCACTCACGATCGATGGTATTTACTACGTCGTCGATCCCGGTTTTGTGAAGCAAAAGGTGTACAACTCAAAGACCGGCATGGATTCGCTCGTCGTGACACCGATTTCACAAGCGGCCGCCAAACAGCGTGCGGGACGTGCTGGGCGTACGGGCCCGGGAAAAGCCTACCGTTTGTACACCGAGCGTGCATACCGTGACGAAATGTTGCCAACGCCCGTGCCCGAGATACAGCGTACCAATCTGGCCACCACCGTGCTGCAGTTGAAAACGATGGGCATTAACGATTTGCTTCACTTTGATTTCATGGACGCTCCGCCCGTTGAGTCCCTGGTGATGGCACTGGAGCAGCTCCACTCGCTGTCGGCGCTGGATAATGAAGGATTGCTCACACGCCTTGGCCGGCGGATGGCCGAATTTCCGCTCGAGCCGAACCTCTCCAAGTTACTCATCATGTCCGTGGCTCTACAGTGCTCGGACGAGGTGCTGACGATCGTGTCGATGCTGTCGGTGCAGAACGTGTTCTACCGACCAAAGGACAAGCAAGCGCTGGCCGATCAAAAGAAGGCCAAATTTAATCAGATCGAGGGTGACCATCTGACGCTGCTGGCGGTGTACAATAGTTGGAAGAATAACAAGTTTTCTAATGCTTGGTGCTATGAAAACTTTGTGCAAATCCGCACACTGAAACGGGCCCAGGATGTACGCAAACAGTTGCTTGGCATCATGGACCGACACAAGCTGGATGTGGTGTCGGCCGGAAAGAACACGGTGCGCGTGCAGAAGGCAGTCTGTTCCGGATTCTTCCGCAATGCAGCGAAAAAGGATCCACAGGAGGGCTACCGTACGTTGGTGGATTCGCAGGTCGTTTACATTCACCCATCGAGCGCGTTGTTCAATCGACAACCGGAATGGTAAGTGTTTTGCGAGGAATAAACATTCTATCAAAAATCGTCTTTTAATTTTGTTATTTTCTCCTCCTCTCCCCTAGGGTGGTTTACCACGAACTCGTCCAAACGACAAAGGAATACATGCGCGAGGTAACGACCATCGATCCGAAGTGGCTGGTCGAGTTTGCACCCGCCTTCTTCCGGTTCTCCGATCCCACGAAACTAAGCAAGTTCAAGAAGAACCAACGGCTGGAACCCCTGTACAACAAGTATGAGGAACCGCACGCTTGGCGTATCAGTCGAACGCGAAGAAGACGCAACTAAGCTCCTCCAACTCTGGAAAGAGCTATTCCTTTTCCTGAGATTGTAGACTATTTTACGGGCAAAACAAAAGAACTACAAATACAATCCGACTGCCGTAGTGCTAAAACACACCTACAAAATGTTTATCGAATCTTCCGTTTGCCACTGTTCCAGTGCTCATTTGTGGGACGTTTCATGTTGAACTTGAACTTGCTGGCCTGATGTCTCTGTTTCTGTTGCTGCTCTTGCAGAGCCCTCTCCTCGTTCAGTTCAATCACCTTCCGCCGTGGGACGTGTCGCAAGGCACGCTCAAAATTGTTGCTCATCTTTAGCTCGAGCATGATCTGCATCATCTGATCGATCGTAAGTGATTTGCCGCTCTTGAACTGAAAGTACCGGTCAAGCGGAAGACGTGCCATCCGTAGGCCGAGCTTTTTGGCTTTCCCCAACGAAACTGCTTCCTGTGACGTTTTGTCCACCATCGCCCCAACGATATAGATATCGTCCGGGTTGAATTCGTCGAGGTCGGTTTTGCAGTGTGGCGTCAGATACACTAGCCGCTCTTTGGGAAACATCTCCATGTAGCTCCGCTCGGTTACGTTGAACGGAAACTCCGGTTGATGCATCTGCCCCAGGTGCTTCTCGAGTGCGTGCATCGTCGTTTTCCTAAAGTTTGCATTGCAATGGTGCACGTTGAACGGTTCCGGATGGGCACGGTTCACGGCGAAGGACAGCATCAGCTGTTTGGCTGTATTGCGCATTTCCTTGTCGTTCATGTAATCATCGTACGAACAGTCGATCACCAGATTGATACCGAACTGCATCGCTTGGATGAGCCTGGAAGCGAGAAGTAAAAGATCACGAGTTATTTTTATCGGCATATGACATTACCATCGGCTACGCACCGGTTGTTGTGAAAGTGGTCCACTTTGGAGTCATATATCCGCAGGAACATGGTATTGTGAAACAGACCGTAAACGATGTGATCGTTCTCCGCGGTCGCCTTCTGTAACTCCTCGCGACGCTGCGCAATTTCCAGCTGCTTGCGTTCCTTTTTTACCTTGGCATTCAGCCGTACGATCTCCGTGTTCCAGAGATACAGATAGTACTGGCGTCGTTGATTTCTGAAGGGGAAAACCTCGTCACGGTTAATGGGTTAACACGGTTCCAATCGATTGCCTTCGATCACTACCTTGACGAAAGTGTCAGAAGATGATCCCACTGCTGCGGCTTGATGGCGGACAGTGACGGCACTTTTCTGCCCTCTTGGCGCATCACCTCGAGCTCCAGTTCAAGCACTTTCCTCCGTTTCACCTCATCGATTGGTTTGGGCGGCTGTGGTGGTGCTCCGTCGACGGTGGTGGCAGCATCGCTTCCAGGATTCGCTTTGCTGGATGGAAGATTTGCGTAACTTTTCCACAACACTCCAATAGGCTGTACAGAACGAAACGTTGGGGTGCTGATGACGCCCGCGATGGGGGCCTTTGTAAGGAGTCTCGCAGTTAAATACAACGTGCGTAACATTTTCGATTTCTGTGGACCGATTTTGCATTAAACACGCCGGCGGGGTTTTGTTGTGACAGCAACCTCACGCGGCTTTGTTTACATTCGGAGCTGTCAAAAATTACAGTAGAGGGCAGGAGTAACTCTCTTGCATTTGAATTTTGAATATCCTTAAACGCTGTTTATGGCATATACAGTTATGGCCCATTTATTTAACCAGTATTACATCAAACGGGATGTATTTTGAACCAGCTTTGAAGCAATCGTTCTTCGTTGGAATAAATCTCGTCCTTTCCCAGACGGACAAAATATCGCAGCCTCGTGTGTCGTGTCATCTCTCTCTCACCCGCTCTCCCTTTCGTGTTCGGGATTTTCGTAGGTTGACTCGGGTGTCAGGTTCGTCATCAAAGTCAGGTTCGCATGGTCAAAGTTAGGTTTCAAAATCGGTCGGATTCATAAAACCGACATTCGGTGTTTAGGGTAAATTAACAAAAATCCATTGAAGCTTCAAGCTAAACATCTAAACATCTAAAGATAAACCGCACACTCAGAATCGTTCGGTTGGTAGGTTCGTGCCAAAAGAAGTTCGGTACTTTGGCTTCCCAGTTTCTTCGGAATTAACGGAACCTTTTCTTGGTGGAATTTGAATCTTGCTATAACAAGTACGTTGCAGTGCGTTTTAACCATGGTGAATTGCTGCTACTGTTGAGTTCGAGCGTCGCGTAAGGGTTTAAATGTTTGAAGAGTGAAATCAAAGCCATCTAAGCAACATGCGTCTATCTGCTCGCATCAAGTGCTTCAAGTACTTGGTTTACGCCTATGTGATCCTAATATCGGTGAGTTCAGGTGGCCAATGTTTGGGTTGTTAGTGAAGTAAAAAGATTTGAAAATCTAAAGTGCCTCGCCGCGCGGTGATTTATAATAAGTGGGAATTCCACGCAAGTGATCTCGCAAATCATTGTCGGCCAAACGGGTTCCCCAAGAAGGGTGTCCCTTCGTTTGTACGACCTCGATACCTTCATCTAGTTGCACCTCGTCCAGTGGAAGGGAGATGGTAGAGCAAGAAAAAGTGGTTCCTCGGAATTGGCAGTGTCGCCGGCAACCGGTCACTTGGGTTGCCTCGTTCGGTTGCATCCCAAGCGATCAACAGCAAAAATGCAGCAATTTGCGTCGTCAGCGCTCAGGTCTGCACGCTTGCATTCATGTGGCCACGCCATGGTACCAACACACGTGTGCAAAGGTGTGCACGGCGCCTGGAAGGGGGTTTTCCGTGTAGTGGTGTTAGTTCCAAGTTAATTTAATCTAAAGACCTCCTTCATCGAAGCAACCTTTTCATCGGCCAGGTAAACTGCAGCCAGGTGAGATCGAAACACTCACGAGAGCGTAAACAGCAGGCCGTGAGAAAGGGACCGAGAGTGAGTGGGAACGAAAGAAAAAACGCTTCTCAGACCCTACTGTGTTAACCCTCAGGTGTTGAGGAGGTAAAGACGATCGCATCGCAGCTGTGTTTGTGTCCATCAGCCACTATATAGGTCCGACAATTTCTAGAAGTACTTACGCATTCCTCTCATTGTTGTTCCAAATTTCCGAGACCGCACGAATACTGCTGTCAACTGTAAAACAAATAAACGAAACATAAGCGTGATCTCCGGGAACCGTCCCAGAACGTGGCCCAGCATTGAACAATGTTTCAACAATGGCGTTGTGTGGCCCGCTCACTGTGGTTATGCTTCAGTGAGCGCACTAAGCGGGAACTGCACGATCACCGCCGTCCGTCCCGTTAGGTTTTGTTTGTATAATTATTTTAAAACCGGATTTTTCGACTTTTCCGTTGACCCGCTATGTAAATGATCGTCGTTTTTTTTCATGAACCCGATTTTGTTAAATGGCGCGTAACTAAACTGTGCGGCCGCAGCGGGAATACATGCTGAAAATAGAAAAACACTTGTCATACACGTTGCGTGTTTTTCGCTGGAAATTGGAATTTCCTTCCGCGGCATTCAAATCGATCCATCCGGCATTCTTTTGTGGGGTATGTTGAAGCACATGACTGAGCTGGTGTCTAATTTTAACACATATCCATCATCCTCTTGGGATCTGGAATGCCCAGTACCCAGGATTAAGTTGCTTTATTTAGCCAACGGATATTCTTGTTTACTGAACCACCTCGTTGTCCATTGAGCAGTTTGAAACGAACCTAATAACTTGACTGGGTCTGGATATATTATTATGTATCGTCAGCGTTTTATTGAATCCCAAATCGGTACCTTTTAGCGATGCTTTGAGCAAAAGCATCCAAAAGGGAGATGAGAACCAAATTTGAATTACCTTTGAAAACGCCCCACACAACCTTCTGGGTTGGCTGTAAACAAAACTTATCACGGTTCGTACTCGGCGTGAATCAACACATTCGCCAACGGTCGTCACCGTGCCCCGTTGGGGAGCGCCCAAATGGTTACGTTTTCCGGTTAATGAGGTTCCGATTGGTTTGGTAAACTTTTCAGCACCAACAGCAAATAAAACAGTGGAGCGCATGAGTAATGTGGAGGGCGTAAATAGAGGCCCACCGAATGCGCCATTTAGGGAAATAGTTAAATTTTTATACCAAATGCCGTTAGCTTCGAAAATGTTTAAAATATGAACTGTGAATGGTTCGCGAACACACGGATGTGCGTGAAGAAGGTTACCGAGCCTCGCGTTACCTTCGCCATCACCCGACCCAACTTCGACGTTGACTCATGAAAGAAGCATTTGTAGTGCTTGTGCCTACCGAGCAAACTTTTGGGGTAGGTTTGCTGGGCACACAAAGGACCCGACCCACGAGAGGACGGGGCCAACACATGACCGGCTAAGAATGCGACTACGATGGGCCTCATTTTAGATGAAAAGTACACAGACGCCCGTTTTATCTACGTTCAGCGCCCCATAATGGCACACCGGTGGGCGACAGACAAAACCACCAAAAATATTCCACGAAATATACATTTGACGCCACCGAAGGCGGTACCTTATCGTGTGCGACTGTCTGCCGGGTGGTGGCTCGAAAACGGCGGAACACCAGCGGAAGAAAACACATCATTATCTGACTTGTGTTGGCCAGACCAATTCTCTGCGGAATTGCGTTTTCCCCTTCTAATTATCTGATTCACCTTCTTGTGCCGTGCCATGCGTTTGGAGAATGACAACAGGAAACTGTACTTTTTGAAGCGTTCCTCAGTCAACATTCTGTGATCGTTTGGACGTTCCTTTCTCCGTTTTGTGCCAACAACAATAGGGCTTACACAGAGCGGATGTTCGTTCCGTTGATTATGCGGACGCTGACCAAACACGAGGACACACACGTCCAAGGATTAACGTGCCCAAGAGTTAATCCTTGGTTGGGTTTGGGCCTTGCGGGAAGGATAAGATAGGTCATTTGCCAAGTGCGAGCTGATATCCTCCATCTAATGTCCCCTCTCGTGCCCTCTGGTTGGTTGACAGTGCCCGGGTTTCCCGGCAAATGCTCCACAGGAGTAATAAGCTTCAATGTGGCCTCATTTAATTCAGTTAAGCATGCCCGGGGCCTCGGACCGGCGACACCGTCATAATTCTTAGCATGTATTAGAGATAAAAAATAATTCCACAACATCATCATGTCCTCTTCGAATCTTCGCGCCCTTCGTTGGGAATGCCACGCGGGGCGGGGATTACTCAAAACATTATTCTCGTAAAACATTGCCCCAGTGTGCTGCTGTGCGCGGAGGTTCTTTTGTCTTTTGGCCGGGGTCCAAATTATGATCTTTTCTATATTCCAAAGCACAGCGCGCGCCCGTCTTCCGCACATTTCTTAGGACCGAATGGAGATAGTTCCAGTCAGTTGGTTGGTCAGTTTACAGCCCAAAGCACACCCGGGAGGGAAGGACAAAACGCGGTTGCCCGTTGCGAGGCGTGTGGCGTGTGCGAGAGCAGGATTACTCGCTTCGGATGGTTTTCCTTTGCACCATCACAACACGATGCTCCTTGACCGCTCCTTTCTGCTGCGAGCCATATGTAAAGCTTCTTTGTGTTCTCGGGTCGAAAGTTGACGATTTTGCAAACGACAAACGAAGGCACACCACCCATTATACTGATCACTGGCTCAGTTGTGTTTAACATATGCAACGAATTGACTGCCGTTCCTTTGCCTTTCTCTAGCCTGGCCGGTGGTGGTGCCACATGTGCCACCACAGTACAGTACAGATGGTTTCATTTTGCATAATGGTTCCGTAGGTTCTTGAGTTGTTCTTACAGTTCGCGGCCGGAGGATGCTGCACTGTCAATTTATTGCGATTAACTTCTGCCACGCACTTCCCGCGAGTGGTTGTCGGCCGACCGAATTTGAGTTTCCCCCTTTTTCATCAACCGATGCACAGAGAAGGCAACATAATTGAGGGGCGCTAAATCAAAACCTGCGACGACGCGTGCCCAAGGTTTCGGGCTGTAAAATACGCAATAACGTGTACCACGCGAGTGCAGCCATTTGCGCAGCATTTAATAAATCTCGCACTTCCTTTCGATTCGGCGGGGTGTGTTCGGGCATTTTGCTTTCCAGCCCCAGTTCCACGCCGGTCCGTTTTATGATGCACGCTGGAGTTGTCTCCCCTACTTCAGCTGGCCCGGAACGTGCTTCAGTGGCATGGCTTTCCGTGTCGATGCGTAGTAAGTGAAAAGGATAACAAAGGAACCTGGCCACAACACAGTTATTCGAGCACCAAAGTTGGGTGGTAGCATTGCAGCCACTTAACTGCATCATCGGTAGCTGCGGGCGAATTATCGGGTTACTCCCGGGCCGAAAGTTTCCTCTGATTCAAGCGAAACTTTTCTCAATCACCTAATGGAACTCGTGCAAGACTAATCTAAGAACAGGATGAAAATGCATTGAAAGTGCAAGCGAATACATTTTTTTTGGCCGAAGCTGCATTGTCAGTCTCTGAAGATTAGCTCATGTGGTGAAGCGTAACCACTTGTCTGGGGAAGTTTATTGAAGGTCTTAACATCGCTTAGAGTTTCCATAATTTATTTGACACACAATTTGTCAGCTAAATTACAAAAATAAACACAACGGGCTTGATAGGAACTAGGAACGCGAAGACGCGCCCTACTTTTTGGCATCATCTTCATCGTGATTCCTTTTGTACCACGAACGTGAGAATTGATGCTAACAGCTTTTTTAACGATCCCGAAAACTGTGACTGACTCCCATGCGGCCCCCGGCGGCGATGATCAGATTATGAATGGGCCATTATTGATATTTTGTCCGTCCCCGCCGCCGCAGCCGCAGCCGAGTGTCAGCATCTTTCGTTTTGATCCGAAGTTCAAACGATGGTACCGCTGCTTCCGGTACTGGCGAGATTTATGTTCGCCATCGCTTCTGGCGAGGTTTGCGTGTTTTGCAGTGAAAAATGGACGCTTTTCACGGGTTTCTGTTGCACGGCGGTTTGTGGCCGGATTAGAAGCGATAGGAGAATGATAGGAGGAAATAGATAGTGTCCTTTTCTTCTACTCTAAAAGCATGCAGCTTTTGTTTGTATCGCGAATTTTTGTTTGGCTCTCGGAAGTAGTTTGTTACGGGTGTGATGGTTGGTTGCTCGTTTGCAATCGTCACCACCGTCAGAAGATCGTGTCCGCCTCCGATAGTTGATGATTTTTCCAAGCAAATACACATCTTCGACTAGTACTGGCAGTATAAATAAACAGTCTCGGTCGGTTCCACCTCAGGCCAGCAGCAGCGCCGCCGCCAACGACGTCTTCTCAGGGCCCAGTGCTGCTCGTTCTAGCGTGGCTTGCCAGCCGGCGAGACTTATTCTACGGTTCAGTGAATTGAGCCGCAAAAACGCCCGCCGATTGGATCGCCGAGCAGTCACTTTTTACACCGAGTACTCCGAAAAATCGACGTAAGACGCGGAGTGGAAACGGTACTCCTCTCAGCGCTTGACGGAAGACGGTTGGGCGGGCGCGGGTCTATGTTTAGCCCGAAAAACAGTGACGCGTCTCGAACGAGCAACAGCGTGTATGGAAGGGCATTACCCCATTTCAAGCTGAAACGTTTTTAAAGCCCGCTTAACCCCCGGGAAAGAAGGAACCAACGGAGGAACCCATCCCCACCGGAGACAAGTTGGCAGAAAACAGATCAGCGGCCCTCGAGAATCGATAGCAGTCGAAGGCGATCACTAATGGCTAATGGATGAAGCGGCCGGTCGGTACTAGGTTTCGATCGGTTCACTTGGAAATCATTTTATTTTATCCTCGAACGATAAAATGCTTGATCTTCGGCGTATGAATCGGAGGTTTCTGCATGCCTTAAGCGTCGTCCCCTCAGTTGAACATTCATAATTCGTGTCAAACAACAGCCGATCGGGCCCTCTTTTAGGCGCTCAATAGAGCTTTCCGGTCCGGATTTTATTGCCAAGCCATGAACTCCTATCCTACCCGTGTTTATGCAACGAGGATGTAACGGGATTTTTATTACTTTCAGAGAAATGGTGTTTGTAGTGCTTCTCGGCCTCTCAGAGTTCCTTTCGGGATTGCACATCCCGGAAGTCGACACAAGCGATCAAGTGTGATCGCGTGGCCAAAGAACTGTTGCCAAACCAATTTCCTTTCTCCGACGTTCTACTTCCACAAACGATTTCCCGGTTTCGTGGCCCTGTGTTTATCACATAAACATTATGTTACAGAGCGGTGGTTTCGGTATTAATACGCGTATAACACAATACTTTAGTGTTGAGTCAAAAAAGGCTTCAAAATTTTTATTACCCTGCCATATAAATGCGACATAATCGCTTGTAGCTTGTAGGTAGTAAATGTGTTCCACCCATTTGTGAATAAAGCCTTAGTTTAATTACTACAAAATCTCGTGGAGTCGAACGAATTCCACATCGCTTCGTCCGCCGCGTCTCTTGCTGTCGCTACCACCGGATTCTGTTGGAGCGAAAAAATATGATTTATTACCCAACACACTTCATTTGCTGAAAATTATGTTCCCGGCCGCGGCGGTTGATGAGCTCACGGTCCGTGAAAAATGGGTTTTCTTCTGATCCGCCGTGGCACACATCTGCGCGCGTACACCACTGGGTCAGCTGGGACGACGACGTTTAGGACGGGCTTCAGTGGATTCCGTTTCCATTTTTTCTTTGTATTTTAATTTTATCACTCTCGCGACGAGAGACGGTTTTCTTCTTCTAAGATTAGAAGAGATGCTTCGAGCCGCGCTCTGGGGATCGGGATCTGTGCGTTTGTGTGTTGCTCTAATAAATTTTTAAACAAAACTCCTCGCTGCGCGATCGCGTTCTGATCCGCCAAACTAACCGACAGCAGCCCGGGGTGGCCTGTGGAAGATCGAGCTCGGGGTTGTTTTTCTTCACACTCCCACGGCGGGACTTCCCTCATTAGCTTCGTTTTTCATCTTTTTGGTTAATGATTTGCATGTGAAGAGGAAAAAAACACGGTTTGTGCCAATGAAACGATCTGCCACTTGGGCCGACGGTCGGTCAGTCGCCATTTTGCTTATGTTGCTCCGGGAGACTATAGCCAAAGCAAAAATATGCGCCCAAAGTTATGCGCTTGAAACGAGAGCTGCGCTGAAGGATTGTTTCCAAAAACACTTACCTCTTAATGTGCATAAAATCTTAATTTGTATCCACCACCGGGCCTTCAATCGAGGAGCACAGGAGGAGAGGGTATCGATCAAGGCGGCGGCCGAAATGTTTAGGATTATGTGTGGAATTTTAAAACACCCACATTCCGCCAAAGACCGGCCCGGCCATGGCGGTAGATGAAATGCGGGCCGAAATGGTGGCAGTGTTTATAGAGTGCAGTACTAAATTTGCACAACATTGTGCTGCCTGCCCGCGCCCGTCCGGTGCCGTATCACACGATAGGTCGCGCGATTCCGCGGCTCGAGCACATGAAAGAGTGTGCCAAAATGTGTGTTGTGCTACACCGCGCAAAGTACGTTGTAAAGTTTGACGTTACTCCCCAACGGGTGGTTCGGGAGGGAGATCGTTCAATTTTCGAGCCGTGGATTGGCTTAGTTCAGCACCAAAAGCAAACAAATGCCCCACGACGACGCTTGTGGCAAAACATGGGGGGACGGTGTGCATGCTGACGCGGGATCATCCGGCACGGCGGCCTGCGGTTTTGCTTTATTATTCCGTCCTCTCACAATGTTAGACAGCATCTCCGGATTATGTTACAAATTTCTGCTGCTACGTTGTTTGCCTCTGAGTGGTGTGCTGGCCTGGCGGGAGCGCCAAGAGTGTCAACTTTTTCGCCATTGAGCCCGAGCTGTGAACGTGATGTGACTAAAAATTGTGCATATCCGAGGTCGTGTTAGTGTGTATTTGGATACCAAATGGCTGACCCCGTCGTTGCCGTTTTCCACCGAAACAACCCGGAGTGGAGATGATGGGCTAAACGATGGTGCGGTACATTCATACATCTTCCGAGCTAATTGGGGTATGATTGTAGGCAATTATCGCTTCATGGAAACTAACACCTTGTGGGCCCGAGAAACGCCTGAACCGTGTTTATGGTTGTAATTCTGACACTTAATCATCAATATTTGCGCCCGATAAAGCCCATCCCTTCTAGGCCCTTCCGTCGCTGGTCCTATTTATTCAAATATTTAAGGTCTTCGATTATTTTTTTTCAGGCCGGTTGAAGAAATTTTGAGTTTCTCTTGTGCTTTTTCTTGTGACATTTAGTCCAATTTATAAGATTTTGATTACAACCTTATGAGATACCTTATGAAATCAAGAAGACCAATTTTAGGCCTGTGAAGCGCAATAGAAAAGAGTAGATCGTCGGTAATGCGCACCAATTAAAATACATAACATTTCTGGTTTTGCTCCTTATGTCCGTCGTTGTCAATCGAAGAACTTCACGCACAGGAGTTTCCACCAACTTTGCACAACTCTACCACCAGCGATCAATCACCGGGTCGGTTCTGGGCGACTAAAAGGAGGAGGGCCAGTCATCAGCAGCATTAGAACGCGTCAGTCACAGGCCGAGGGTTTCCGTTTCGCAAATACACTCGCGTGCATCCGTCACCGCTTGGTTTGTGAAACACACCACACAGTCTTTGGACCATCAGCAGCAGCACCATCATCGGCTACTCATTATGGATCGGGAGATTTTCGTGCCAACGAAGGGACGGAGATCAACACTACACACACGCATGCTAGCACCCACAGATGGATTGTTTATTCTGCTTTTCCAACTAAGTCCCACAACGCCCGGTGAAAACGTGTCCGTTGATGTGTTGTTTATGCTAGAGCAGTCTATCGCACGACGAATTTATGAACTCTCACTAATTATCTATTCTCTTCCATCGCGCGTCGGGTTTCACTGATGGGTCTGTCCGATGGGAAGTAACAACACTGTGCCAAGGACTCCGCCGCACGATCATGCTGCAGTGGAAAATCCTTTACGCAGCGTGTTTGGGGCGGAACACCGGATCGTACTGTGCAGAATTTTATTTTCCAATTTTATATTCTCCCCAAAACTGTAGGTATGTGGAGGCGCGCAACTGGTGATCGGAGCATTCCTACTGTGGACCCACCGGCAGTACTCGCCGATCGTGAAGGATCAGTTCTGGGAACCGTTTGCCGTGCTGATCGTACTGGGTGTGATCTCGCAGTTGCTTTGCTATCTCGGGTGGACATCGACGAGCCGGAAGCATCGTTGTTACCTAGGAACGGTGAGCAAACGCTTTTTTGGTGCAGTCAGTTGACCATCGCGCCCATCTCACGCGGCAAACTCTTTTGCTCCTCGTTACAGTTCTGCGCATTTCTACTGCTCTTCATTGTGATCTTATTCTTAGTTAGTGGCTGGGCCGTCGCTACCAGGGCACACTTGATCGTGCCGGCCGAGTTGGCCATCGAGGCCAGTTTTACGGAGTTTCTGTCCAAAAGTCTCTCCACAGACCAGACGCACCTATGGAACCGCTTGCAGCGCGACGTAAGTGCAAAGAAATGGCCGAATTAGCCAAACAAGCGATCGTTACCGTGTCTCGTGTCCGTTTTAGTATCACTGCTGCGGTTTCAATGGCATCCATGACTACAAAAAAGTGGGAGTTCCCTGGTCCTGTTACGATCCGATCAACGCGAAAGTCTACAGTGCCGACTGTATGCACGTGCTGGTACGCAGCATAGAGATCAACATGATCCGTGTCGCCGTCGTGGCTGTTTGCTCCGCCATAATACAGGTAGGTGTGCAGTGCTGGGCGTAAGAATGCTGTCCTCTTAAATCTTTTCCACTTATCGAGCACGACGAAGCACGGAGGGAGGTGGGATCGATAAATCTTGCCGTGATAAATGGAGGAACTAATTAAGAAAATTAGTCACTCAACCCGTCCAGAGCGGGAAAACCAGCGAGCATGCCGAGCATAAGATTCGGAGCTCTCGAAAGCGCATACAAACGCACACCGAAGCGTCTGTGGCCCTTCATTCACTCGGAGGGCAGATTTCAAAATAATGAATAGATTATTTATATTCTCAACCTTACGGTGTGCTGCTGCTGCTGCTGCGAACGGCGGTTGCAGCATCTGGTGCTGCTGCTGCTTTCCGTGGACGGTTGTGGTCGTGCTCTAAAATAAAATGCCATCCCCTGTTTACGCATTCACCCGCGCGACAACGACGACGTCACGTTCCGTTGTCCATCATCGCGGATGCGTGAGGGTGCCCGTACTACCACCACCACGGCGACGGTCATCCCAGAATGTGGCAAGAAAATGTGTGGTGTAAATAGTTTTCATTCCTACGCAGATGTCCACTGATTTAGTGGCCACACGACTCTGACTGATATGAAGACGAGACGACGGGCCGTAAGGATGCGGCCGCCATCCCCCACATGCGCGCACGTGCGTTTTTCGCGGCCGCTCACAATCCGACCATTGTTGTGCCGCTGTGCCTACTTGCACGGCGGGGTCATTTTTTCTGTCTTCTGTCTCATTTCTGTTCTGATACCGTTGCCACCATAGGCGGATCAGCACCTCGTCGTCCTCAGAGTGCGTGAAGATATAGGTCAGGGTCCTTGACTTGCTCGGTGTTTAATGGAACCTTGCCAGCCCCCACCGCACACAAACGAATGGTAACAAATTTCTCAATTTTTCAACTCTCGCAGACGTACGCTCACCACAGTGCTGACGTCATTTGGTGTTCCGCGGTACTCGGCTTGACATATTAGTTTCAAACGCAGCTGCAGCATGCATTTCGGGTCAAGTAATTAATACACCGTTTTGTTGCTATTTATCCTCCGATAAGTCGATACGTTTCGTCGAACCGAACAAGACCGAACATTCCACCTGCGCCCTCAGGCCGCAGTTGTTGTGGAAGTTTATAATTGCGGAAGTGTTTCCCGAGACGAAAGCAAATAGGGCAGAGAAAGGCCGTTTGTCGGCGGCTTTCTGCTACGGTACTACGGTAGAAGAAATTGCTTTTCCATTCTTTGTTGCGTGTGTGCGGTCGGCACAAAAATGCACAAACGTTTATATCCCGGCAAGCAGCATAAACACTGCAGCACATCTCGCGCGCGCCCTCACACACTCGGCGGTCGTTTGCAGTATCTATGCTTTCCCGCGATGTTTGCGACCAATTTATAAACACCACCGTGCCATGGAGCAAACCATTTTTGCGTTGATCGGTTTGTTGGGGGTGAGCGAAAACAATAATAAACAAATCCGTTGTGTTGTTTCGCGGGGGGTTCTACATTTTGTCTGTGCTGCTGCCTTGACCACTAGCTTTGATGATTTTTTTTCAATACCGTGGCCTTCACCAAAAAGATAAATTCACTGTTAAGAGAAGATTAACTTCTGCGATCGCGTGTATTGAATCGCGACCGGTGATTCGATGACTTCAGTACGATGGTATTTTTCGAGCGAATGATGATGGACTTCATATGAAGTTATGCTTTGGTTAATTTCAGTTTGTTTCTTAAGCTGCTGGTTTTTTTGCCTCTTTTGATTTTCAGTTAACATAAGTATTCAAGATGGCTTAAGTTGAAATTGATAAAAATCTTTTGGAATCTTTTTGTTTAACCCTGTAGAAAAGTCTAGGCAATTCGGCGTAGAGGCTCAACTGTGTAGAACATTTCGTTTGTGCACTTTTTCTCGCAACGATAACACGGAAAATGCGTTTAGAATTAAAAAGGAAAAACAATCAATATCACATTTCTCGGCACTTTGCGTACTACGTATCATTCTAATGATTAGCTTGCATGCGACTTTCATGGGTTCCGTGCAACGCGACGGGAAAATGAAACATTTCCACAGAGTGAAATATTTCAATGGGTTCGCTTCGAGCAATGCACATGTTTGAATTTACTAATCGACGATACACGCGTTTCTCGCTTTTATTTACAGAGTCTAGGCATATTTTGCGTCATCCAGCTGACATTGTTGCTGCGCCGGCCCATTTTGATGCTGCCCAACGGGGATAACCATTCGACGCGAGTCAAGCCGTCATACGAGCAGGCTCCACTGCAATCGGCTGCACACCACCACTCGAATCCGGCGTCTCAGAGCAGTAGCAGTAGTAGTACAAAGCCAAAGCCGGCGATTGCACCGAAGCCGGTGCTGACACGAGTGGACCCACCGGTCATCAAGCCGATCCACTGAGTCCAACCATTCATCAAACCTGCCAGCGATCGTAGCGGGGCGATGTGCCTATAATTTAAGTTTTACTCGAGCCTCCTTAAACGATACGATCTTTTAGCGGTTAGAGAGTTTTATGAACGTACGAAAGTATCAGTCGGCATTTTTTCGAAAGCATTCGTCCATAGGCTATAGTTGATAATTCCCCGCGGTAACTCATGTACTTAAGTTCCGGTTCTTTCAACTCTACCACAGCGTCGTTGTTGGGAGTCCCAGACGGACGAGCGAATGAAATAAATATTTGTAAAATAGACGTTATAAAAAGACGAATGAAATAAGCCAAGGTCTAACAGGGTGACAAGCCATAGATCCGAAAAACAAAGCTTACTATCACCCCCCCGACGGTAGGCAAATAATTTACGGCTACGTCGGTACGTTGTATTCTTTTGAGTCTCTGGCACCTACACGTCACAAGCACCGTGTACACGCTTCGCCAGTGAGAATAGCTGCGAAACGATTTTCAAACAATGCTATCAGCAAACGTTTACAACGTGAGTAACCTATGAATCATAAGGGCAAACTGCTGTTGCTGCGGTACGAGATAACATCCTTTTGGTGGCATATGGTAGAATTGGATGATACACTGCAGCAAAACGGGAAGTAAAGTGTCCAAATTGGAATGAAGCACGCCTAGGGGCCATAGGAGAGTATGAACTATCCGCGAACTCTGGAGGAAACTATTTATCCCTTGTGGGAGCGTTTGAAAAATCAAAACTAGGAGATCTGCATTTGTTAAGGAAACTAGAATTGCCAAGTACTTTTTACACTCGACTAAATAACTGGTAGCAAATAACTCAGTTTGTGCATATACTTATGAAACGCAACGGCCGATTGTGCGCGAAGCAACGGCCATGAATTACTTTGAATTGAACACGGGAAATGCGGCGAAGTAGGGGCACTGGACGAAAAAGATGTAATATATCGAATAAATTGTTCTTACAGTTTTGACCAAAAATTTTTGCATATTCGAACGATTTTTGTTTGTATGTATGTGTGTATGTATGTTGTGTGTACTCAATTGTAGCCGCTGCAGTTTCTCTCTCTCGCCCCGCTCTTCGCTCTCCGTTTCGTGTTCGGATTTGTTCGGGATTTTCATTCGTACCCAGTGAACATAATTGGCACTCATCGAGCACTCGGGAACTCAATTTTGTTCATGTTGCACTATGGGTAAATGGAGCACATAAAGCAACTTTAACAAGTTACTATTTATGTAAAAAAAAATTTTATCATGGAGGAAAACATTAATGACGATATCGCGGATGTTCATGTATTTAATCAAGTAGATAATATCGCTTTAAGTTTGGATGAAAAAAGGCTAATTAGTACTCTATCAAACGTTGCAATCATAGTTCAGGGGTAATAATTTGGATGGTAAAAATTACTTGTTTAAAAATTCCCACAAACGCAATGGGTTAAGCCCATCGATCATTTCATATCCTTGTTCAAATTCATAAGGCATTAGATTAAAACATTTTAAATATGTGCACTATGCGATATAAATTCCCCACAGTGCATTAAAAAGTCGCGTGACGGATGAATTCGTGAGATACTTTGCCCGCTACGATTGAAAAAAGCGAGAAAGGAACGAAAACCACACGGATTCCTCGGAAGCGCGAGCTTGTGGGCCCGAGGGGGTAGGAACGAGGAGTGCCAGATGAATTGTGAGCTACCTTCGGGATTGTCGTAGGTTGACTCGGCTTTTTTCGGGATTATCGTAGGTTGACTCGGGTGTCAGGTTCGTCATCAAAGTTAGGTTCGCAGTGTCTTAGTTAGGTTCCAAAATCTGTCAAATTTATAAAAACAACATTCATAAAATATTTTTGACGTTAAACGAAAAATCCATTACATTGAGACGAAATAAGCGTCAAGCTCAAATAGTCGGTTGGATTTCGCTAGCGCTCGAATTGTTCGGTTGGTTATTTCAGAACGTGTTAAATCGTGTTTTTTCCGTGGTAAGCTACCGGTGACTCTGTGGCTTGCGAGCGAAACAAAGTGTTCCCCCTGGTTCCACGCGTTACCTGCCTGTGGCAAACAGTGACCAAAATTTAGAGTGTGTGCCTTTTCTTCCCCTCTAATCGACAGCACCAGCGCCGTATAGTTCACCGGAAACGTTAACGATCATCGCTACAAAATGGCTCTCAACTGTGGTCATTCGACGATAAAGTATCTGCTCTTCATCTTCAATCTCCTGTGCTCGGTATGTGTAATTATTTTCGTGCTTTTAGAAGATAAGATTTTCGACAAATCCCGGCTGTGGGCAGCGAGTGCGCGCGTCACAGGAAGAGACAAAAACAGACAACAAAAGGGAAAGTACCGATGCGTAGTAAGCCTTGTCTGCGATGATCGCATCGTATTGTTGTAGCAGGCAACGGCCGGTCCCTTCGGAAATATAAACTGGGAGAGAGGCACGGACACGGAACAAAACAATCCGCCGTGCCGCCAGATTTGTTGCATGGCGGGGTCGTTGTATCCACAAGTCTGTCTGGTTGAAACTTTAAACCATTTCTTGTTTCTTTTCCAAGTGTATATTTAGAACCACGTAACGCTCGGGTTACCTCGCTGTCGAGAATCGGCCGCACTTCGTTCGCACTCCATTCGCTTCCGACCTTTCCAAGGACGGTACAGTTTCCAACAGTTTCCAACACTTTCGAACATGAATCATTGCCCGAGATCGTTGTTCTCGAAGAAGGCGCCGATGACCGTAAAATCTGCTGCGTAAATAAAATCAAAATATGCCGCGCTACCGGCAATGGGAGACGATTCCCGCGAATCCATCGCTTAAGCACACACACACACACGCGCGCCACAATCTTTACGTGAATCTTGTTTCTGGTGCGGTCGGTGGGAATCAGATTTCCGCTCCGTCGACGTCGGAAACGAGACAAACACACACACACACACACATAATGTGAGTCAGAATGTATACGGCGAAGTTTTGCACAGAAACAGAAGGATTCGGCAAAACGAAACAAACTTCCTGTCGAGACGATGGGTGGTCCCTATGACAACGTCGGTCGAGTGTGTGAGTGTGCTTACCTGTTGCTATAACGAGACACTTGCAAAGGTGCTACTTTCCTCACCGAGCTCTTAATTTGGCGGAGTGAGGAGTCCGTCTCAAGCCTTGTTAAAACACCCCGAGACGATGTGTTTGGAAATGGTGCGTCTGGCCGCAATCCCTTTTTTGCGCTGCTGCGCCTTCTCTGGGGAGTTTCAGCCCACCAAAAACACGGAGGGGTTTCTCTTTAGCAACGGGAGGGCAATGTTTGCTTGGTGAAGTTTTCATGTTTATTCATGCCGCCGCACCGTTGGAACACGCACACATACGCACCGCGACGAATGTGTCATCCATCGATCCTCCTGTCGATCGTCACCAGACCCCGGTGGCGGCAATTAAGGGTGTGTGCGCCACGCCCGCAGGCGAACGTGTGTGCGTAGGCTCATAAGAAGCAATGGAATGTGGTGTGTGGTTTAATATAGGTGGGGGAGCAACGTGTTAAAAAGAGGGGACACTTACGTAAATACGTACCTCAAATGCAAACGTCTGGGGTCGTGGTGACTTTCCGTCAATCGTTTCGAATCTTAGGTGGAGACCGTTCTTCTCACCGTAAAAAGAGCGAAACAACATTGTGTGTTAGTCACAATTCAACCTTTCGTCCTTTTCAATTAAACTGATCAAAAGCATATGAAAGCGGCTGTGCGGTTCTGTTCAATCGACTGACTGCACACGCACACACGCTGAAGTGTGGGAATGATCTCATCGGCAATTCAATTTTAATATTTCTTTTTTATGTCCATTGCTTAGGCACAGCGAGCGAACCAGTGGCACCACCACCGTGCGCAACAGGTTGTTTTTATCCGAGCAATTTAACGCCGGCTCGGCTGAAAATCGATAGATTCGAACTGGAACACATGGGTCGACCATTGACGGTGGACGACCGAGCAGCAGCCGCCTTATCATAAGATAAACTATGCATTTTACATACCGGAAGCTCACACACACACACTCGGTGGCGTCCTCCAGGTTGTACTCAGCCGGTTGCGAAATAATTCCGCTTCCCCTGCAATCGGCAACGCGTTTGAAAGGTTGATAACAATGTGGGTTTCCGCCTCATTTTGCCGGCTAAATTCTGGTGTCCCCACCCCGCCGTTTATAAGCGCTGGGGTACGTTTCTATCGCTCGATAAAGATAACGAGTCCCTAGTCCCCCCCGAGTGCAACATGAATCATCTACCTCTTTCAGCCCCAAAAGCACTCCGTCCTCGGCCTCATTATCGCGGCATCGCGGGCGTTTCTCGATAACGTGCTCTCGACCACTCATGCCCGAGCATTGCAACATAATTGGTTTGTAGCGTTTTTAACAATTATGATTATAGCTTTTGCCTTCTTTGTTTACTAAATCATGAGCGCGCTACGTGATCGGACGGGGATCGATCTCACGGATTCGTTCTCCAAAAAGAGCGCGTCCATAAGTGCCGTTTTCTTCTGCTTCTCATACGACGGCCCGATTTATAAACACACTATAAGCAAGGCGCGCGAAGAAGCAAATAAACAAACTTTGTGCGTTCTTCTGGCCCATTAAACGTTGCCCCGTATTCCCAGCCCCAGAGCTGGGAGAAGTTTCTGACAAAATGCGTGCTTGAGGTTATGTAGCGTTTGCGGCGATAGTTTGTTTATTTGAAACATTCATGCAAACGATCGACGGCGGAATGTAGGAAGCATCCTAAAGGCCGCGCTCGATCGGGTTTCGTTCGCAGAAATCGATATTGTACCACGAAAACAACTCCAGTTACGGAAAACTGTCTTTTGGAGGAGCGTCTTAGCCCGACCCCGGTGGGGCAACGTTTAAGATTACAGCCGAATGTCGTGTGGCAGCCGTTCCATCATGATGTGTTGCTGTCAGTGTGACTATCGGACTATCTTATCGGCGAAATACCTCGACGAAACATTACGATTAGATACGCTCTTTGGCCTAGCTACTACCAGCATGCTTGTCGGTCCGGGGATATGGACGTGTCTGCTACTGGACAAGTTTTCGTGTCCCGCCGCCGTTCTATGAAATATTGAAATTAAGTAACGTATCGTTCATTGTCGACCGGACGCTGTTGTTACCAACCATTGTCAATAAATACCTGAAGTGGTCAGCAGCTACCTTATAGTCATGGGCATGGCTTGATCGGTTCGATTCACGTTTTTCGAACAGCAGACGGTTGAATAATATTATTCACGTTTTGATGTATAGGTCCCCCAGGTTGCCGTGACGCGGCGTACCGGGCGAATTGCATCCCTCGGTCGCGAATCTCGGTTGTTCCGCAGTTGATAAGATTACGATTGTGGAACACTCACTCCTAACCCGGGGGCGACCGATTAGGAAAACACACTCTCGACACCCGAACGCGTCGTCTGCGGTGGTTATTGAAACGCTGGCCTATAAGATGGTTATCTGTTTTGTGTTTTTCTTGGGACACCATCCAAAGCCGAAGATGAATTATGTGCGCCGCACCCGTTGTTGCTTCTGTTGCACGCTCTGCCACCTTCAAGGCGGGTCAGTGGAAGTGCTCGAGTGTTTTATTGCCTTTAACCTGCTACGCTATTTCAAGCGCAATCGCGCACGGAACACAACACCGTGCAGTGATCCACTAGCAGCGCTTGATCGTACTGCTTTTTGCCGGGCGATCCGGTGGGTGTCCCTGAGCGGTGACATATCGGGACGTGAATCGCGAGCACGCATGGTGTGAACATGCTGCTTTGTGGTGCAAGGCTCCATATCCTTGTCCATCCCCACGCAAGGCTATTGGCGCGTGGTTTCCATTTTGTTGTTGCTTCAATTCCTCGCCAAATGAGGCGCCCTGTGTTGGTACCTTGTGTACGATTGTGAAGCAATTTAGAAAACCTAACCTTTTTTGTGGTGATTCACCGTGTGCGATTCTGAAAAATCGAAAATGACGATCAGCGCCGTGTCGGTTGATCTCATCAAGCAACTCTGCCCACCGGAAGCACTTCGCTGGGACGCAAAAATGTGGCTCACATGACACACAGAACGGCGGCGGCGGCGCTGTTTGTGGTTGATTCACAACAGTCCGGGCGGCCCTGTGCTGCCTGCCGCGACTCGCCACCACCCTCTGCTGGTCGATCCTCTTGCGCGTGTGCTACGTGAATTGCAAATGGCGACCGTGGTCCGTCGATCGCGCGCGCACAGATCACGAACACTGTAAGCGCGCGAGCCGGGTTAGCTTGGGTGGAGAGGTTATGGAAAGCCAGCGAAGCTCGGAGAGCAGATTGAGGGATGCGTTGTATGTGTATGTGTGTGCGGGCTCGATCGTGCAAAAACTGCGCGAAACCACAATATGCAAAGAGAGCCCCTCTACAGAACAACGCTGCCAAGGTCAACTTCTCGGGGAGCAGAAACTACGCCGATGGATTAGCTTGGCTTGGCTTTAGTTCTGCGTTTAAAGTGTTTCACTTTTCCAAGAGACAGGCAACGGTGTGCGCGGAGTCTCACTCACACAAACGGTCGGAGGTTGGTGGGGCATCTTATCGCACGAGGGGGGCAATTACCCACCACACAGCGCTAACCACTAGAATCACGCAAACGGTGGAACTCTCTCGTGTACTTTTCTAGAACGTGGGCAAATACGTTCTCATAGGCCACTAGAAAATGCGCGCGGTGGTGGACACGTGCTGTGTTGCGGTCGCTTGCGCAAACCGAGCGCAACATGTGCAAACCACCATCTGCTTGACCTGTTATTGCCTGCTGATGATTCCATTTTGATTTCGTTTTAGTTCGTATCGTCTCGTCTGGATTGACAGCAAATTCCTCTCAATTGCGAAAATAAGCCCAAATCCAAGGTTTTATCGCGGCCCTACACAAATCAATAAACAAGAGGGGCCCTGTTGCGAGTGTGGGCCCCAAACCCGCCTACACGACGCGGTTCGCAAACCCTTCAAACAGTGCGCCCCATCGTCTCGAGAACCGCAAACAAAAAACTCGCGCCATGTTTTTCGTCATCGTCCCCTGAGGGGGAATATCACCTGAGTAAATTGGACTTCGGGGAGAGAGACTGCGGAACGCTGTGGTGCGTTCCGTGCGTCACCGTGAACCAGTCCGACTAATTTTTCGATTTGCCAAGCACAAACCGGCGCGCGAGGTGCCGGTTGAAGGTTGAATACTTTTTCCGCAGCTCTCTATCAGAATAGCAGAGAGCTCTGGTATCGATGAGTCAAAACTGTACCATTTTATTAATGGCTGTTTACCCCCGCCGAATGGGGGATGATCGAGCGCCTTTTCTCGGTAACGTTCTTTCGACACCCTGGCATAGGGGAAACACCACAACCGAAGGACGATCCGATCATGACACGGCGCTAACTTTCATTCCCGAGCCGCGGATAACATTCTGTGACCTACATTTTTTGGGACACCCGAGAAAGGTGAAATCTGTTGAACCTCCGTTGGGTTTGGGGCTGCCGTGGTCACCGCAAACGGGTCACACGCTGTCGGTTCGGTTCGATTTCCCCTTCCGACGATAACCTAATTCTGTTCGATTTGCGTACCGCTCTGTTGTCCCCTTATCGGCAGCAGCAGCAGGTGGTGGTGGTTGGTTTTGGGGCTAGGACAGGCGCCCGTTGATTGATATTTCATTCGGGGTCGCTGCTTGCTAAAGGAAATGGAATCGTCCCCGGGACCTTCGACTCCATTTGGCACACAGAGAAACAATGAGCATGACGATTCAACACGTGACGTCATACCACACGGCCACAGAAGGGGTCGGCCAAAGTCAGTGCATGTCATCCTTGCACATTCCATTCGATCCCTTAGCGGGCGTGCTTTAAATTGTAAGTTGTTCATAATCATAATCATCAGCCACTGGCCCGCCACGGCCAAGGTCAGCCGCTAAGGCCGTTCGCGTGCTCACGCGGCCACCACCAACACTTCCCATATGGTGCACAAAACGATGGCGTATGTAGGCGACCAAAAGTTCCCCGTATTAATGGGCGATTGTTGCTCGCCACGGTCACCGATGATGATGGTGACATCATCTCGGGGAGCAGCGCACGTTAATGATATGTGGTGTGTATGGGTGGGTGGTGGGAATGGTGCTATGCAAAATAGATGAAGCGTCATTTGTCACCAGCGCGAGCGGTACTGTTGTCCACAGACGACGATAATGGAGCCCGCGGAACACCTTACGCCGCGTAGCTATATTTATTACCGTGAGTCGGTATTTTGTCGCCCGAAATTCCTACGACAACAAACGCGGTTTGTTTGTGGACCTTTCGGCGGCGAATGGCGTCTTAACTGTGGTGCCAAAGAGAGCGCGTCCTGTGGGCAAGCTTTTTCCGAAGCCGCAATAACCACGCGGAAGCCCCCCGAAACGTACGCGCGTGTCCTTCAGCGAGAAAGAACGGTGTGGGGCCTGCCAAAGATGAGCCGCGCGCAGACTCACTGCATTTCTGTTGTTATGATTTTGGTCCGTGGTCGTCTTTCGGGGCAAACACGGGGTTGTGTGTCCCTTCCGTTCCTTCCATTTACGAGACGGCTTCCGTCCCGAAGAAAGAAAGAGAGAGCAAGACGGGTGTGTTTTGTTGCCGTCGTCTTCGTCCCTTTTTTTGCCAACGGCTCGCAACGGATTTGTTTTGGGGCGGCAAAAGTTAGGCTTCTCCGCCGCGCAATTATTTACTTACTTCGCCCGACATGCTGGTGCCATGCTCCTCTTTCCATTCAAGAATCGTGGCACCGCGCTATGACCGTATGACCGGGGAGGGGAAGGCGGCAGAAGAGACCATAAGCGGCGAACTGAGCATTACAATATCCCGCTTTTAAGTGCGGCCCGAAGGGGAAACCCTGCTGCGTTGCTCCGGATATCTTAACCCGATGCGTGCGTGTGTTTCCATCGATGTGTCCCCCCCAGAGGAAGTGTCTTGCCGACGGACGACAGTGTTGGGGCTAGTTGGGGGGGACGAGCACAGGAATCCAATGGTGTGGTGTTGGGCACACCAACAACCGGTTGTTGTCGCTTCCGTCCGCAGCAGCTACGACGGACGCACGGAACGAACCCGTGATCTAATCGGCGAAACATTTTATTATTCGCCCGGGGCAACACTACTCACTCTTGGGTTCCGCGCGTTCCGCTATGCTGCCCATATCCGTTGATCGATCGATGAAAGGTTCGAATCAGTGGTGTTGGTGATAAGATGCCTGATGATTACGATGATGTATCTATATTTTAAACGATACAAACTATCACCACCGATTGTCGGGGCGCGCTCTGTGGGGGTTCGAGTTTCCAAGAAAGACACTCCCGATTCCGGGAAACGGTTTTTGGCACTACGGCCTCGCGGCCTCCAAAATCATCTCGTTACGTTTTGCAATGTTTCGTGCGGGAACGTGTGTTTGAATATTTAAAATTTACGCCGCACTTTTTTACGGCGATCTTACGATTGTTCCACGTTTTGGGGTTGACCACAAACCACCATCTCTGGCAAAAGGGGTTACTCGTGTGCCGTTCAGTCACAGAAAAAGGAAACCATAAAAGAAGCGACACACGTCGGAGGTTTTATGGTTGGTTTGGGTGTGGCTTTCGAACGTTGGCGTCTCGTCGCGGAAACGACCGGGATCGAGTTTGCAAAAATCAACAGCAGATTTATACCTTAAACTGGGAAACGCATTTTGGTCTTTGGTTTGCTAATTGTTGACATCATCTCTTCCGATTGCAGCTCTGCGGTATTGCACTGATCGTGATTGGTGCCATTTCGTTGGTGAAATTGGACGACATCCGCGACATCAGCGATGAGTACAACATTATTGCCCCCTCCGTTCTGCTGATCGTGTTCGGTTCGGTCGTGTTCTTCATCGCGTTCTTCGGCTGCTGCGGTGCCATCCGCGAGTCGTACTGTATGACATCGACCGTAAGTAGCGTACTCCGTTGATGTCCGTGTTGGTCGCCAAAAAGTTTGTTTTAATTTCGCTGCCATTCTTTCGCCCCCCAACAGTACAGCTTCTGCTTGATTCTGCTCGTGATTGCCCAAATCGTGATTGCCGTGCTGGTGTTTGTCTTCATCGGTGACGTAACCGAAGCCATCCAGAAGGGCTTCGAGCGTGTCTTTAACGCCCGCGATCAGAACGCCATCAACGCCGATCTGGTCAATACGATCCAAGCCAATGTAAGTATTGGTCGCCCGCGCTTTCTTTGATATCTATTTACTGATCATCGCAAACTGTTTTGTTTTCTTGTAGCTGGAATGCTGCGGCAAGACTAGCTTCTTGGACTGGGGCGTCAGCATCCCGCAGTCGTGCTGCAGCAGCAGCGGTACCGCTCCGCTGTGCGTTCCATTCGTGACCGGTTGTGTTAACCGTTTGGCCGACTTCCTCGACAGTGCCGGAAACGTGGTGGCCTGGGTTTCGCTGGGAGTTGCAGGCGTCGAGCTGCTGGGACTCATCTCGGCCTGCTGCCTGGCCAACGCCATCCGCAACGGAGAGAGAAGGTCGGGATACTAAGGCTGTGACAAAAAACAGATTGAAGGGAGAGGGAAAAGGGTGGTGCATTTCATTAATATCCACTCTCCCAATAACCACACACCGCCATCATCCCGCGACGCGACGGTTCTCGGTTGTGCAACGGTAACACAACTAACACATAACGCGCCGCACACGCTGAGAACGGTCAAACCAAACCCCGGAAAGGAAGCCTCCCCAATTCCCCGGGGTGATCGCGTATCTTGCCGGTCGGACACAGTCGTACAGTTTCCTCATTCCACACATTTCAACAATCCCTTCATGGTGCGCACCACACCACACCCGTATTGATCGTTGATAACAAATACAAACTAACACTCGTGTCTCTCACCGAATTAAACCCGCCAACGATCCGGACGTGATCTTCTCACCACGCAGAGGTGTTGGGGCATCCACGAATGGAGGAAACGCGGTGACCGCGTGAAATCGATCTTATTAATTCTAATGAAACAATGTGTCTTTTTCTGTCTACCCGTTTGTCCTCTGTCCCCCTTCCGTGTCTCCCAACAGATACAGTTAAGCCTGTGGTGTGGAGCCACGATCGCGCTTTTATGTGCCGCTAGAGGTGTGGTGTGTGCCACGGTGTGTTTCGGAGCGTCTATGCAACATTATAATCGTGCTTTATAATCGTACAAGATATATGTTAAGCGAGAGCCACTAGGGCACGGGGGGACACATCGGGGCAAAAAGCGTACCACTTGTGCACATTACTCTCAAATCCATCCATCAAATCCGGGACGCGCGACCCGCAGATTCTTAAGAGCGGCACACATTCAGCACAATCAGATACAGAGACATGGTGAAGACGAAAATTCACACACAAACACTCGAAAGGACCTGCCCATCCACAACAGCAGTGGCGGTCCGCCATCGGTGGGGGGGACTCCAAAACAACAGCGGAAGGCAGACAGAACGCGGTGTCGTTGGGTTTGTTGCAGGAAGCGGTAACTACAGAAAGTGCATCTGTAGAGAGGACACACGGACAAAGGAAGTAGCAGTCCAGCCAGAACACCGCCTGCGTGACCCGAACGAAAGAAGACCAGAAGTTCCCGCTTGATGAGCAGAAAATGATCACTGCTGTGTCGTATTGTCGTTCCCCTGTTTGTATCAGTTCAGTTCTATTTCCATTCGCATCGGTGTAAGAAACTCATCCCCCCGAGCCACGGTTTTATCCGTCGGGGCCGCCACACCCGGTTCGATTCGTTCCGATCTTCGAATATTCCTGTGTGCCGATAGGGACAAACACAAAACGACAGCAAAACTAGGAGCATCGGCTAAATTTAATCATTTTTTCACACTGTTCAAGTAGCACTTAAGAGCAGGAAGAAGTAATAAGGGCGATCGATTTGCACTGTTGCACGAAGGTTTAGTAAGG
This sequence comes from Anopheles cruzii, assembly GCF_943734635.1. NCBI lineage: Eukaryota > Metazoa > Arthropoda > Insecta > Diptera > Culicidae > Anopheles > Anopheles cruzii. Next base: position 39,657,030 of record NC_069144.1, on the reverse strand, counting down.
ATTGTCTCGATTCTCAAGCTTCTTTCGCGTACGGAGATTTACTTTAAATTGCGTGTTTGCTTTCTTCAGTATGGTGTTGCAGTTGCGCACTATCTATCTAAACGTTTGAATATTTATTGATAAAGAAAATGGATTAAAGAAGTTGAATTCAAGCTTTCAGTAGCATAACCACACACTTCCCGCAACCGGAGAAGAAGATCCTTAGCACTCGCTCGCACACACCTAGTGTGTCCATGGGGTGCGTAACGGTGCGTAGAGTTGTTGAATTTTTTCGATGTTGACGATTCGAAGCTACAAGTATAGAAATATATGTACCGGGCAACCACTTTTTGTCGCTATATTGTGTCGTTGTTGTGTTGCTTCATTGTTCATGGTGTAATTGTTGTCGTCTGCTTGCTGCTTCGCAGGGTTTCTGTTGTCTGTTTTCCTTTTTTGTGTCCGGTGACGTCCTATTCGTTGATAAGATTTATATTTCAGGACTGAAAGAAATCATTCTAAAGGTACATGAAAGAAAACCGTGCTGTTGATTGATTTATCCTGGAAACTTGGGGTACTTTCTTACAATTCGCTACTACATTCCTTCGTGAGTCCTTAAATTCTTCACACCGTAACAAACCCAAGACCGCTCGGCGGTTGTAGCCGGATAAGGTGAAAAAATAATAAACCATTTGGTACGTAAGTTATGTTGTGTATTATTTTTGAAAGAATTCTGTTTCCTACTTTGTAAACAATGCGTCTGGTACGATGCTCTCGTTTCTCGATACCAAAAGCCAATTTTCGGCAGTGGATCTGAAACTTACGAAAGTTATCAGGAGCAAAGAACCGTCGCGTAGGAAGCGCAAGTTCGCTGGGGAGATTGTCTGCCCTTGTCAGTCCTTCAGCTAGGGTGATTTATTTCTATCTGTGGGACCTGTTACCACCAAGGCCTGAAAGAGGGGACACAAAGTGGCCAGTGAGAATCCGACACGGATTGATTTTCTTCAAGAAATATTGTGTCGACGAATTGGGGAAACAATTTTCTCCATTATTCGTGTGTGTTGTTCCCGAGTCCCTGACCAAAATCATTGACGATTAGAATATTGCAAATCTGTGAACGATGCTGTAGGCCATTCTGATTTGAGTTATTACAACAACAGCATCTACATGTTTTAACGTGCTTTAAAAGAAGGCATTGCGAGTATATTCAATTTTAAACCGAATCTTAACCACCTTTCTTTTACAGACCAAAACAGCTGATTTTGACGTTTCGTTTGGCGGGAAAGTTACACTGCCTTGCGGTTGTTGAACATTCAGAAACCATTTTCAGTTTACGCAACGAAATAACGTTTTGGTAATGGAGAATTTTTTTTGCGAAAACATCTTTCTACTTTATTCTAATTCGTACTCACGTCTCGTCAGTATATCCGGTTTGTGCCAGTAACACTGATAGTTGTGCACGTTTGTTTTTTAAATACAAAATTACCACTATTTACAACTAAACTTCATAAAATATGACTAGTAGTACCATTGTTGTTTCCACGCGGAAGAGGACTTTTTAATCTACCGCGTTCACGTTAGAATTTCACTGTCTTGGCGTAGCAACGACTCGGCCGGACCAGGTTTCCGCTTGCGTATCAGCACGGCAATGATTCTGTATGGACGAACATAAAAAAATAAATCACAGAGTTGGTGCGCTATTTTACGGATAAAAGACCAGCACAAATGCTTACCCAACAAAAATCACGTTGATGCTAAATATCCCCGAAGCGACAAAGTTGAACACTTCCGGCGCTGTCGCCACGGTTGCGTTGTAGATGTACGTAAAAAGCGGTGCCGACGCCAACGAAACCGTATTGGTCAGAGCCATCGCGATCGAGTAGAACTTGGCGATCTCACCGGAGGGAATGATGGCCGAGCAGATTGCCATCAGGGCGGGTCCTTCCGTTGCTTTAAGTGGAGTGACACCGGTGGCCAGAAACAGTTGCCATCCCTGCTGCGCCAATCCTTTGATGAGCGCGTCGATCGAATAGTTCACCACCGATAGCAACGCGAGCCAAACGTCCGGTAGTTTAAGCATCGTTTTCAGCAGCGATATGCCGATCAGGTTGCCAGCGATTATCGAAAGGAGCTCGACCGCTTGCCAGATGGTAAAATCCTGTATGGTCCACCCAAAGACGCGGCGGGTGTACAGGAAAAACACGGTACTGCCACCGGAACCCAGCACGGTCACTACACCGATGGCGATCGTTAGCCACACAATGCCCCGATCGAAAGTTGATCGTTTCTTGAAGAACGTTTTTAGCAGTTCGCTCAGGTGGTTGACGCGGAAGATTTCGCGCACCTGACGGTGGACCATGTTCGGGTCCGGATGGATGCTGTCTTCGAGGTAGAAGTGTAGAAAAGCACAGCTGGCAGCCATCGAACCGGCAGCAAGGAAGAACATGGTCGGTACATTGGTCAACTGCAGGATGAAGCTACTGGACAGCAGCCCAATGAAGGCTCCGAGCATTGTGCAGGCTTGCAAAATGCCGATCCGCACAGTGCGATTCTTTTCCGTCGTAATATCCGTGAGGTAGCTAAAGATGGCAGCCATCAGAACGGTAGTTCCGCCCAGGACGGCGGCCGGTATGTGTGCTACGACGTAGCACCAGGGATCGACCAGGAAGTGTCTCGACAGTAGCGAAAGGATGCCAATCATTACGTAAGTGGTAACGTATCCTACAGCCGGTACCAACATTGCCGGCTTTCGGCCATACTTATCTGACCAGGGCCCCATGAGCAAGGCACAAAGCGCTGGCAGAACCGAAGTTATGATCGTGTTCACCATTCCGATCCGGGCAGCGTATGGCTGAACGATCGTTTCTAGCTGCGCCACTTCGGACGAGTTGCTTTTAGTGCCTAGCTGGGCACACAGTTTCGGGTCGTAGCCCAGCGTCACGACACACGATTGGTAGATGATTTGATCCGCCAATACGACAGCTTTCGAAAAAGAAGGTAAAACATTATGAACAAAAACTTGCAAGTCATGTACGATTTGTTACACAGCGAGGAAGTACAATAAGGCCACGCGATAAATGGCCGCCGTGGTTTTATGCGACTTACCTGATACACTTAGTCCGAAACACAGTAAAACGAGAATCGGTTCAAAGGTACAAACACGATCAGCCTTGGGTTCACCTGCCATCGTTGGAGCTGCGGATGGCGCAGTTGTGGTTAGTGGCGGCATCGAGAAGATTGGTGTTGTGGCCAATAGTGGCGTATCTTCATCACTGTCCCATGCGTTGTTGTTTGTGCGAGTTCTTCGCGTGGCGCCACTCATCGTGCTGGCTTAAATTCAACACGGACTAAGATCTCACACCGTTACCAACTATTGTGTGTGCTCCGGACTTGGCCAGCGAACGGTGTCGCGATGGCTGAACGCAGCTTTATCTGTAGCTATCAGCTGTGCGTTATCTGCGCGCGACAGCGGTCCACATTACTCGTCGCACCTGATGAACGGCACATGAATCACAGGCATTATTTGAGGCGTATTTTCAATTGATTGGCGGTTAGATTACGATTTCATGAATCACGCTTACAATCCAGCGGTTTTTGGAGGTTTTAGCCAAAGCCAAAAACTGACCACACTGCATAGAACTTATCCATTTGTACACATTTCTGCGTTTTCTTACCCGAATTGCTGTCTGGAACAACGTGGTGCTAAGGTCGGGAAAATGATGCCGCTCGTCGGTACTACAATGCGCAACTGCGAGCTCTGTGAGTGCGTCTATCGGTGCACTATCGATATCGGAAATTAATCTTCGATTACTTGTTTACTAAACTTGCGCAATGTGTCTCTCAATGTTGCCGGAAGAGTGAAGCGTGCGACCGCTCCTATGGCCTGCGCAATGACCAGCACTGTGCCGGAAGAGCAACTGTCGAATGTAACGACCGCGAGTCACGCTAGCAAATAAAACGTGAAGTCGCCGTTGCCATCAATATTAACGGTTCGTACCTGTCGTGGGACTATCGCGCGGCATTTCGAATACGAACGAAACTCCATGACTCATTGTTGCAGCGAGCATTGGCAGCCTGGGCGGAAAGTGGGGAGACCAATTTGAGCAAATTAGCAACACCACGGGTGACTGGTTGTTCGGATGGTCCTTTCGATAACGGCGAGATTGAATCGTTCAGCTTCCATCCACCAGTCGTACGCGCACGACTATCGAATGCCCCTGGGAACGCCAATGATTATGCCTTTAAGTGTTGGTTCTGGCCAGCCATAGGACGTCATTGTTGTTCCATGTTGCAGCTAATGATGAAGGTGGGCTTATCATCGACGTGCATTCAGGGTCAAAATCTTAATCGGTTGCGTTGGGACTTAACCAGGTTGGGTAGTCGCTGCATACTACCAAATAACGTACAGTCAACGTGCGAAATTTTGCACCATTAAATGGCTATAAAGCAGGTATAATTTAAAAAAATAATCATGATCAAATAATAAATAACGCTTCCAGAAAGACAATAAGAAAGCTAAGAAACTAGTGCAACAACCTCAAACAATATCAGAACGTATCATTCGCTCGTGTTTAATGATTGTTTATTTTTTTTACATCCTTTGCGCTCTGGGGTTACTGACCGTTGTTGGCGGCAATTCCACCCTGCTCTCAACTACATCACGAAGCTGATCTGCGGGCACCAGAAGCTCCTCCAGTCCGCGCTGATTTGTGAGCCACGCGTTCTGGCAAAGCCTTTGTTTTCGCACATGCATCGGGATATGTTATCACCATGGGCTTAAGAATATATTACAGCGTACTCCACGATCCCGTTTTTTTCTCTGTTTGTGCCCAAGGATTTAACGTGTTTGGCAAAGCGTAAGAGTACAGAGAACTTGGTCCAATTGTCAAGAACAGGAAAGAAACATGTACAATGTTAGTGATTAAAAAGTTTTTGGTACTTCAGCTTTTCTTCGGCGTCCCGCAAACGAGCCTGGTTCTGCAATTTGGAAAGTTCGCTGTTGATTGCGTTCCGCAAGCTGGCGTCCAGCTGAGCGCATCGCTCAAAATCGGCTCGTGCTCGGTCAAGATGCCAAGTCCCGGCGTAGGCCTTGCCGCGCCGAAACAGCGCCTTCACGCACTCTTTGTCGTACTTCAGCACCTCGGAACAGTGCTCGATGACTGCGTAGTAGTCCTTCTCCAACAGCTTGCACTGTGAGTAGTTTAACAACAGTGGAACCTTTAGCTGTGCCAGCTCGCACCACTCCGGATCGTCTGGCTTTTCCTTCAACATCAACTGCTCGATAATTCCGGTCGCGCGGGAGTATGCTTCGAGGGCGGCCGCGTAACGCTGCTCGCCGTAGGCTTGGTTTCCTTGCTCGCGTAGCTTCCTCACCAGTTGCAGCTTGTCGTCATCGCTCAGCTGCCACGATTCCTGGTCGTACTCGTCCGCGTTCTCAACCGACAGTATCTCGATGGTGAACTCGAGATCCTGCGGGTTCATAAACAGCTCATCCAGGTCTTTGTAGCCGAGGCCCTCGTTCTGCATCGTCATACCGCAACAGTGCTTCCGCTCTTCGGGCGTCTTCTCCGCATCGCGTATGATCTTCGCCACGAACGGATACTGCACCACCAGGGACCGGTGGCAGCGAAATTTGGACACCTCGTTGAGTGCCATTTGCTGCACTATCGATTCCCACACTTCGAGCTTGAACTTCTTCCCCAACACCAGCTCCATTGGCTTCTGGCGGACGCGGCTGTCGTCGATCAGGGTTCCCGCCGGGTCACATTTTCTGGTCTGACAGTGGAACCTCACCTTGGTACCATCGCGACACGGTACAACCCGCGTTCCGGCGTGTAGAATGGTTTTGACTATTTTCACATCTTCGCTGCCGCCGCTGTCCATCGGAACGTCCGCGAGTGCATGTACTGCCACGTTATCCGGAGAGATGCTTTTAACGCCGTTTGAGGCCGCAGTATTGAATGCTGTAAGTAATGTTAGTCAAAACAAATTCACAGTTATTGACATTGCAGCCTTCCAGGATGCCGCTGTGAACGCTACTTCGACTGATGGTCAGAAAAAGGCAAATAAATGCATTCATCATTCATATTTGGCATTAATTTGATAACCTATGCTTAAACCAAGAGGCAGCATTCCGCAGAAATGCAACAGATGCAACAATCAGTGTTTCGGTGGTCAACATGGAAGAAGGTCGTTCGGATAGTGTGTACTCTAGCGGCGAGGAAGACACTTTCGCCAAGCAGAGTCTGTTGCGCCTGCGAAATGCCGCCCGTTGGCGAGAGCAAAGCCAGTACATTAGTTTCGAGCCGGCCCTTCTGCTATTGTGCTTCGTTGTGAGCCTGTCAGGTTGAGTAAAACTGAACATAGAACATCAAAATGGACCATCATAAAGGCGATCTGTGATGATCGGAATTTTACAGAGGTCGTCCTTGCGAATCACATCATCCTCGAAGCATGCATCGGCGAAGGGCTTGGCAAAGAAGTCTGCCAGCATCTCAGCAACGATACAAACGCGACCGAGCGAGCAATGATTGAGACGAAAGTGCAACCGCTTGCCGCCAACATTACTATGACTATCGTTATCATAAAATCTGTCGTTCCTGTGCTGAGTGCGGTTCTGCTCGGTGCCTGGTCGGATCGATACGGAAGAAAACCGGCGATGCTGATCGCCAGTGCGGGTGTGTAGCGATGTGGATTTATTCCTGCTGCATCCTGATGTGAATGAGTGAATTTCTTGTCGTTCTAGGACTGCTTGTCTCGTACGTTCTTTTGACTTTGCTTGCCTTCCTATCAATGCGGGTCACTGTTAACCCGTGGTATTACACCGCCGCTTATCTTCCGCTAGCTATCTTGGGCGGCATGACCGTGGTAACCGCGGCAGCCTTTAGCTACCTATCTGATGTAGCGAACGAACAGAACCGCACGGTGCGCATGGGTTTCATGGAAGCGGCAATGATGGTCGGCGCGTTGCTGGGATTCATCTCGAGTAGCTATATCCTGGAGTGGTTTAACGTTGCCATCACCTTCGCTATTGCTACCGGTCTGATCGGAGTGGCCGTGGCGTACATCATCTTCTTCACAGAGGATAGCATAATACTGAGCAGCAGCCGGAGCACGGTTGAAAAACTGTGCGATATGTTTTCTTGCGATCGTGTGCGCGAAATATTTGCTACACTCTTTTCACAGCGCTCACGACACGTGCGGGAAATGTTATGGGCCATCGTGATTCTAACTTCTTTCATAGAATTTGCAGGCGGAACTGGAGGCATTTTCTATATGTACACAAGACGAATGTTCGGATGGGATTTGAAGCAATACTCCTATTTTCAATTTACCGACATTCTTATCATAATTGTGGGAAACGTGGTTGGATTACCTATTCTAAAGAAGGTAGGCAAGGCTTATCGAATTAGAGGATGAATTCTCTCAGACTAACGTGATAATAATTACTACTTGTGCAGGTACTTCACTGCTCCGACACGACGGTTGCTCTCCTATCAATAGCCAGTTATGCCGCAGACTCTTTGATGATGGGTTTCGCGACCAAAGGTTGGGTTTTATACCTTGCGACGTCTTTAACGGTCCTGAAGGGCACGGACGGTGCTGCGTTGTTGACGATTTGCTCCTCGATTCTTCCTTCGGGCGATATGGCAAAGTTTTTCACACTGGCGTTTTCACTCACCGCTATTGTTCCGCTGGTGTCTGCTCCCGTATTCACGTTCATTTATGAAAGTACACTACAAACTGCACCACAGGTGTTTAATTTCGTGGCTGGAGGCTTTTTCGTTGCGGCACTAGTGCTGATGATGTGAGCATCTTTCTAATTTCGTTTTTATCACGATTTCTGTATCATTCGTTCATCTCTCTTATTTCAGGGGCATCACTTTTCTTGTGCGCCGATTTTCCCAGCCTGAGTTGTTGCTGTGAAGCGAAAACAGTTTTGCATTGAGGATGGCGATTCAATAAAGTTCCAATTCAATAAGACTGTAATAAAGTAATTGATCTTCTATTTTCATGTATCATTGAATCAATTTCTCCGTTTTCAAAAGCCCAATGCCGACAAACCTTCGATGAAGTCATGTACAGTTTCACCGCTCAATAACTAGTTTCCTGTGGAAAACAAACGGCTATTTGCTTGACACCAAAGATGACACACAACGCAAAATTAGCAAATGCATTATCACGTACGTAGCAGCGATATTGTTTAAGTACCACAGTTAAAAACGAGTGAGCAGCAACCAACACCAGTTCTATTGTGCAAAGACACATCACTCACACAAGTAATTCATCGTAGAAAACGAAACGGCTAGAAAAAGACAAAGATCAGCTGTTAAATGTCACATGCAATTTCATACCGTTTGTTTTGATTGTGCAGCGTCCTGTTTCGTTCGTTGTTTCGTGTGTTACAAGTTATTAGCGATAAGAGCCGATGTCATTGTATCTTTAATGCACAGATCACAAGCGAATTTCCCTACTCACTGTTTTGAAGAGCATGCGCGAAATGCTCAAACCTAGTTACCCTCTTCAGTTCCTGTGCGATCGTTGTGCGAGCTGGACGAGAAGCGGCGATAGCAACGATCGTGGATCTTTTCCGCTTGTTAGCATCAAACGTAGGGGAAGCTGAGCAAGAGAGACGACAATGTCGCAGAACTAAGCTCTTTGTTTACGCACGTTTACGTTTTAGTCATCGCCAAGGGCGCTGGAACGAGTTGAATTGTGCGCGGAAACGCGATAGTGCCTAGTTCGCAATTCGAAGCAAAACCTTGGAGAAATGAGGAAATACGATTAGAATAAGGTGGTTGGTTTGCATTCTTGATATTTTTGTTGTTCCGAGTTTTGTATAGTTTAAGTGTAAAACGAATTCCAAAAAATGAATGAAAACGAGATAGACTCCCGTGAGGAAGGTTCCAGGCTAGAAGGTGCGGAGACGAGTAGCGAGCCGTATATTCCGAAACGAGCGTTAACCATAGAACCAGCTATTCTTTTAATATTTTTCGCCTGGAATGTTTCAGGTACTGTTTGTGAACCTACGACAAAAGATCTATCAAGCTAAACCATCTGTTTATTTGCATTTCAGCCGCCGTATTCGCTAATCAGATCGTATATCAGACGTGTACTGTCGCCTTTGGGAAGAACGAATCTTTATGCGCGATGCTCGGCACGGAAAATGAAACAGAAGCAATCCAACAACTAGAAAAGGAGGTCCAACCGTACTCGTCCAACATTCTAATGGCAAAATCTCTAGTTGAATCGATTTTACCAGCACTGTTTAGCATGCTGATCGGTCCGTGGTCCGATCGATATGGTCGCAAACCGGTGCTCGTTTCGTGTTTCACTGGAATATTCTTGTCATATGGCTCTGTTGCGTTAATCAGTTTTCTTTCTATGCGATTTTCCGTCAACCCGTGGTACTACGTTTTGGCCTCGACCACGACCGCACTGTCCGGTGGCACTTGTGCTCTTATAACAATTTCGTACTGTTACATGACTGACGTCACCACCGAAAGTAATCGCGCAATGAAGTAAGAATCTTAGAATGTTCACTTTACATCTCTGTCGGTGGTTACCAGATTTTGCAATCGTGTTTTAGAATGTCGTTCTTGGAGGCTGCAATATTCACTGGTCTGCTGGGGGGAACATTGAGCAGTAGCTACATACTGAGCTGGACGAACGCCTGTACTGTATTTACGATAGCATCCTTCGCAGTATTTTTGGGATTAGTTTATATAATATTTTACGTCGAGGAAAGCATCAAACCGGACGAGCTGGGAATAGCGGATAATAAGCTGCGTGAACTGTTTCGATGGGATTTAGTGTCGGAACTCACGCAAACTTGCTTCAAACGACGGCCAAACTATGACCGTCTCATCATTTGGTTCGTGATATCTGCACTAGCACTCAATATTCTTGCGATGGGTAAGTTGCTACAATGCATTAGTTTTGTTGTTTATTTAAACAATAAACGTTCTTTCAGATGGCACGAACACCGTTTATCTTTTGTTTCTACGTGAACAATTTGGGTGGACCGTTAAGGAGTACTCCTTCTACGATGCCACCAGCATCTCTTGTATCATTTTTGGTACCACAGCAGGACTGTACATCATACGGAAAGTATTCCGCCCGTCAGAGACTGTACTCGCGGCGATCGGATTCTGTTCTTATGCGATCAGCAGTGCAGTACAAGGCATGGCCACGCTGTCATGGCAACTTTACCTTGCCATCGGGCTATCCTTTATGAAAGGAATCGCCGGTCCAATGAGTCGGACGGTTATATCGAATACGGCACCGCCGCATGATATTGGCAAGATCTTTTCATTAACAACTTCGATCGAATCTCTTACACCGCTCGCATCGGCACCGTTATACAACTATGTCTATAAGAGTACCTTATCGTGGTACCCAGGAGCATTTAATCTGATCTCGGCTTTCTTGTACTTCAGTTGTTTTTGCATAATGGTGTAAGTAACACATGTTAAATCGTTGCTACGGTAGGATTAAATTCATTTTCTATCTTCGCAGATTCGTAAGAATTTTCCAGAGTATGCACCAGTCAACAACCTACACGTCAATTCATTAGGTCATTCGCGAGATTTTAATCGTTACAGAAGAGGAAGAGGTGAACGACCCAGCACAGGGAAAAATTATAGAAAATAATAATTTGTTGATATTACCAGTGATGGAATAAACCATATTTTTAGATCTTGAGAAGATATTTTACTGTACCGTAGTAACATTGTTAATCTTTCTTATTTTGCACCTGAAATTGCCAGCTTCAAGTGTCAGCTTTGACTAAACATGTGATCTTCTGATTGATAAGAAAACTTTGATTGAACTCATTGTATATGAAGTACTTGAACGGAAGAGAACTCCAGTGCCTTCTCGGTCTGTTGCCGAAGTCAAAACACTCCTTCAAAACGCATGTTTTCCTCCTGTTGCCATCACGTACTTCAACCGTGCGCAAATCATTCTTCATTTGGGTACTGCAACCATTTTGGTTTTCCGTTTCGGCCCATGAAGGAATCTCGAAGATGTTTATAGATTCTTTTTTGCCATGCCTTTTCCTTTGCTTTGCTTCGGAGTTTTTTTTCGGAAAAGACTGACGCTTGGGACAATGAGGGCTGGAAAGCATAAAGATACCATTCTGTAGAACTATTATAAAAGCAACGGACATTTGTAAACATAATCAAATTTGAAATCATATTAAGTTACTTTGTGTTTAGGTAATTTTTTTATTTATGACTTTAAACATTGTTTTACATAAAACTGTTCTTGTAACAAGTAGTTCTTATTCAATTTTAAAAGGGAGTCAGAAACCGAAAAACTTTAACGGACGCTTTTAAACATTTTCGCGGCAGTAATTGTAGATCGAAATCGACGTTGCTAGGCGAACTGTCAAACCAAACATCGAGTCCTTGGGAATCGAGCAAGAGTTGTAGCTCGATGAATGACGCATCTGCTCATTTGTTCAGGAATAAAAGGAAAACACAATAATCTTTTAGGAATCTTTTCTTATTTATACAAGCTCCTGCACGATTTCGTGTTCCTAAAGCAGTTTAGCCAGCTGAGCAAGTAAGTGGTAGGCAACTGAGAATGCGTGCGCTTTGTTAAATTGCTCTAAAGCACGGTGGTTGTGTCGTGAGCGTTTGTTTATGGTCCGTTCATTCTTCTCGACTCTCCGTACAGTTAGGCTATAGCGTCGGACTACAAAGATGAGTTTCTTTGGAAAGTTGTTTTCTGGCAAAAAGGGTGAACCCGCCCCAACGCCCAGTGAAGCCATTCAGAAGCTACGCGACATAGAAAATATGCTCACGAAAAAGCAGGAGTTTTTGGAGAAAAAAATTGAGTTAGAGCTTGATACGGCAAGGAAAAATGGTAGCAAAAACAAACGGGGTAAGTGTAGCGCAGGGTGGTGTGTGGCGTCGATGAGTCATTGAGGTTGGTTCCATTCGCAGCGGCTCTACAGGCGCTGAAACGAAAGAAGCGATACGAAAAGCAGCTACAACAAATAGATGGCACACTGTCGACGATCGAAATGCAACGAGAGGCCCTGGAGAATGCAAACACAAATGCGGAAGTGCTCAAGACTATGAAGAAGGCTTCCGATGCGCTTAAGGTTACCCATAAGGATATGTAAGTGCCGGCACTCCGTTCACTTCCGTTCGGTCACTCGTAAACTTTGACACTCGTTTTCCTCTGCTCCATAGGAATATCGACGATGTGCACGACCTGATGGATGATATCGCCGAACAAAACGATATCGCGAATGAAATCTCTAATGCTGTGTCGACCGCGGTTGGATTTGGGCAAGACATAGACGACGACGAGCTAGAAAAGGAGCTGGAAGAACTGGAGCAAGAAGAGCTCGACAAAGAGCTATTGGGAGTGCAACCAGAGACCGACGAACTGCCCGAAGTTCCTTCCACTAACTTGCCCACTAAGGCAAAGGAAAAGGAGAAAAAGAAGGGTAATTATTGAGGCATTCGCATGGCGAGGGTTCAGATTGCTCACCAGGTATTTTGTTTCTTATCCAATAGCCGTTGCTGAGGAAGATGATCCGGACATGAAGGAGCTAATGTCCTGGGCTAACTAAATGTAACGGGCTTGGTACATGCTTCGCACTGTTCGTTACTAATTACCGTACGATATCCCTAATAGCCCAGCTATCGTCCTCACCTTGGCCGTTCCGTAGTGTGTGGTTGAAAACTTATGTTGATAATTTACTTTTATTACATCGCTTAAACAGTGCAACATAGAGGAGTACTCCAGTGTGTTGATTGAAGGGACACGCAGTGGATGCCGGCGAAAGACGTTGGATCGATTGATAGTGGAGCGTTCTCAATAAAAATTCAATACAACCTCCTTTAATTGTTATAACTACGTGCAAGTTCGTTCCTTTAAGAGCAAAACACTTTAGATTGTAACATATTGGTAGTTTAGTGAACTAATCAACAAGTTCTGGTAAAATACACCCTGCAGGAATAAGTCCAAAGTAGATTGTGAAATCGTATCACGTTCAACTTTCTTTAACCTTGGAACTTGACTGCCTATTTCAATTCGGAAACACGAATTTTAGCTGGCCAAAAGCAAATTCAGCCTGCCAGTAAGCGTACTATCGCTTCAATTGGTGTGACGTAACGGCAGCGCATAAAAATGGAAGGGTGGACACTACTCAATTGAACCCGTAGAGCATACAAATTAGGCTAGTTTTATAATGCACATCCTCCCTTCCACCATTGGCAATCGATGCATCGGAAATATGTTGCCGGTATTACCTCCGGTTAAGTAAACCGAGGATCATTCAAACCTTTGGTACGATCGGGTTAAGACTTGTGTTTTCGGAATGGAGCTTGCGGTAGGACGTGTAAGCGATTTTTTGGGATACTTTGTTGGGCAATTTCTCACTAGTTTGTTTTGCACTTTCCAGTTTTCTGTTTGTGTGGTACTGTTTACAGTATTTCTCAAAGTGGACAGTTCGTACAACCCATATGACTACAACTTAAACTTGCAGAAGTTTGAGTTTTTCAAATACCCTGTGGCAGCCAAACGACCACCGACGAACGATGTAAGCATGGCGCAAAAAGCACTACTAGTGGTGGCGTACTTCCGCAATCTGCTGGCGGGACATCCGGTGCAGGATAATTCGTACTACATTCCGTTTGATCCACATGGCGGATTGGCTCTGCGTGTCGCATATCAGCGCCAGTTTGGCTATCGAGGAGAAAATCTCATTTCACTTGTAGGTAAAGGATACTCACTACAAGCTTTGCGATACTACGGGGCGATTGGAAAAGACTTTGGAAAACACTAGAATGTTTGAATTTTCCTGTCGTATCAAAATAAATTAATTTATTAAAAAGCTGCTCGTAAAACATGGTCTGAAGAATCCTCCAAACGTATATTTCATAATTTGAAGATGGCTTTGTTTACAGCGGCACCAAATGACATTTTGACATTTTGCGTTATTATTATTATTGTTATTTATTATTACATTATTGTTTTCGTTTTTCGCGACGCTCGAGTGTGAAGAAGCCGATATTTTGTTCCGGAGAGTATTGAAATAGGTGAATATTTAAAATAATAAGGCACTGTTTAATGGGAAAGCCATACGATTCACGAGGCATTCGATATGAATGTTCTGTTTGTTCCGATGTTGCTTTGAACACGTCTAAAGGCGGATTTGGGGTGCGGCATTCCAAATGTTGTGAATTGTAGACGCTGTTGATTTTTTGCCACTTTATTATTTCAAGCATTCGTTTTGTCCACAGGAGAAATATGTCGCGCAAGGAAGCTTTATCTCAATTCATTAATCAAATCCATGGACGTCCTGTCGTGGTAAAACTTAACAGCGGTGTCGATTACAGAGGTAAGCCATCGCGGAGTTTCGTGGTTGCCTTTTCTTTAAACTTTTCATCATATTTTTCCTATAATAGGTGTTCTTGCTTGTTTGGATGGTTACATGAACATAGCTCTGGACCAAACAGAGGAATACGTAAATGGGCAGTTGAAGAATAAATACGGCGACGCTTTCATTAGAGGCAACAACGTTCTGTATATTTCTACGCAAAAGAGAAGAGTGTAATGAAAAAGGCAATTGAATAAAAAAAACATTTTCTTAAAAATGGCTGTATTTATTTGGTAACAGGCATCAGTTTTTCGCTAAAGATGCAGGAATAAAAATGGGCACTGCAGCTTTTCTTTGCACACTAATAATTATCATGAAGTCTTTGAAAATTGCTGCTATCCGGCCATTTATGCTAGTTTGAACCGTCGGATGACCTATTCACGACTCTTACAACGTATGATGACTACAAATAACGTGATGTGAACTAAGCGACTTTGGGAAACAGACAACAGGATTTAATCAACTTGATAACACGACATCGCTTTTCGGCTCAACGTTTCTTTCAGTAGACTCCTAGTGTATGCCATCCAGCGGTGAGAAGCTTTTGTATTGGTACAACTCCGGTCCTCCGTAACCGTACAAGAGCTTTCCTTTGCCATTTTCATCGTAATAAGGATACCGGTACTTTGGTCTAAAAAAAGGAAGGTAAAGGAAGGTAACTAATTTGCATTCAGTTTTGGTTTTGTAACAACGAATCACGTACCTTTCAAAATATTGGAAATTTGGTGCTTTCGGTTGTAATGTCGATTCTGCAGCTGGTATCAAAGCAATGGCCAGCACGACAACAATCTGCAAGTAGGGAGTGACATAAAGTAAAACTTATAATTAATGAAACATTTTAGTAGCATAAGGCGTTAGCCTTATCAATGATTGGTTTGTCTTTGGGCGCACGTTGTTTTATGTTCACAAACGATGCTTATTCGTTTAAGCATACGTTGCATTAGTGCAGAAAGTAGAAAGGCAAAGTATCATGTGCTAATAGCAAGTGATAGCAAGTACCATTACAATTTACAATCAATTTACAATTTTTTGGATTGTGAGGCTATTGGCATCCGAACGAAACTTCACAGCCCATTGTTTGTAGCAAAATGCGCATCACAATCACGATTAACTAACATTGGGCGGGAGGAACACGCCTCCGTTCAATGCGCGAGTGAATTGGCCCACATGATTATGCAATAGTGGTGAGCCATCGTTCAAGGAAAGCTGCTTACGTGCAGAGCACGACGTTCCCGCCACCTCGTCTTCGGTCGACTGGTCGAAGGCCCTTGCCTTCGAAAGCGTTTTCCAGCGTCTTTCGAGGACGATTTGTGTTTCACGACTGTCCTCGTTCCGATTCGAACACTTTCTACACCCAAAACATGGCGGTTCCCGGCGAGTGTAACACTTTCCCGAGCCCCGTTCAAATCCCGGCCTGCCCGCAGAACGTGCTGCGTACGGTTCGTTAATTTCACCAATCTCCCCGCTACGTACCGTAAAGCACCACGCTATACAACGGTGCTTCATTTTCCTGTGTATCGTCTATTTGGCACTAATGTATATTTCTAACGCACTCTATCCAAAGTGTATGCACGACAACTGTTGAAGCTGTTTGGATTGAAGTTTTCTATAAACGAAAGATTCAATCTCATATTAGGTCACCAGATTGCGTGAGGCTCTGGTAGTACAACACAAGTAACCACAACCTTCACATGAACCAGCTCTAGTCTACACACAGTCACGAACCGTGTTCAACAACAGAAAGGTCACCAATTGGGCGCTTTCGAAAACTACGTGCGGCTCCGCTACTAGCTCCGGCTCGCAAGACTTCCCACCACGATCTGAGGCCGATCTTCGGGTATTTGGGCGGCCGAAGATGGCCGCCGGATCGCGTAAACTTTCGGTTTTTACCTCCGAATGGTGGGGCACCCTGTTCGTATTGCATGTGGGGGGCAAAAGCGGAGAAAACAATCCACCAAGAGCTCGACAGGGTTTTGTTTCTGAAGAATGCAACAAGTCCATTGGAATGCAATTTTCACATAATCGGCAATAAGGAAATGAATCGAAATTTAAACTTATTGGCATTACTTTACGATGTTTGTACAGAAATTGTTTTCACCATATAAACTTCCATTTGGACGACAATATGTGACCGTGACAGCGTGATCGTCGATTGCTTCGGATAGGGAAGCGTTTCGGAGGAGAAAAGTGAAAGTAGGAATTTATGGAACTTTGGACTAAATTACACCTGTGTGCGTTCCAGTAGGCCTCGGCGACCCCGTGTGTGACGCAGCGTAGGGTAGGTTCGAGAGCATTTCCTTTTAAAGGCGGTATCTATTATCGATCAGTTCCCTGTCGAGAGTTGCAGCTGCAATTTTACAGTAGGCGCTCGAGAGAGTGTTAGCTACGACCCACAATGACACAATGGAGAGACGGAGCGCCACATGTGGGGCAGTAATACAAAAACACTTTGGTATTAGTAGTGGTCGTGCTCGTAGGCTCCACGATCTTCTCTTTGGCGGGGCCATTCCTGCAGAGAGCTGAACGCGCGATGACGCGACGAACTTTGGTCTCGCGGACTACTTTGATGAATCGCATCCTCATTGCCTCAACGGAAAGATTCGGCCGGTTCACGGAAACTTTTAGCTGTACAAAGGTCAACAGGTTTTCTAGTCTACTAACTTAAAACGTTTCTTTTGTCGAATGAGAGTGATAGGTAAATGAAGTTGATACAATAAACGTTTGGGATTCCATTGAATATCGTTTTAATTCAAATATTTGGTTGCCTATGCAGAGAGCACTGAAGGTGTAAACGATTCCGAGGTCGCTGCCGAGGTCCTACGGTATGCAGGCTTACTTTCAACAAATCTTAAGGCTTCTTTTAGCTGAAAGCAAGGGTCGAGGACACAGTCTGGTGGCGGTCGTGATTACGAAATTCAAAACGAGAACGGCCAAAAAACACTCAAACGGCGTCTGTATCCTTAGCACTTTGTGAGTTAGCTTGGCTTTTAATTGGAATCATGCACAGGTCACCATTCGTGTTTGAGGAACACTTAGATTTTAGATTCCGGCTTACGTTTGCAGTGAAGTGCAGCAAAAAAATCATTTCTCTCCCAATTTGGTTGAGACTTCCTTCATAACAACGACCCGGTACAGGTGAAAATTGGGTCAAACGGTTCAGGGCGATCGCTGCTGATTGTGGGCCGCCTCAGACTGCTGCGATAATTTGGCTCCGTTTTTTTCTGCACACACTTTGCGTTGCCACAATACATGGGCTCGATCATCTTCGTTCCGAAGATGATTTAATCGCTTCTCGCATCCCCCCACCGAAATTCCGACGGGTAGCGTGGTCGGTTTGCTACCCGTTCGGCTTGCGCGCCCATTACGGTTCCGCGTTGTGCGTTCCGCTTGGCGCTTCGCCGGGAAGTGAATTTGGGTATTTTCACCTTCTTTCCTACTTCTTTGTTTCGTGTGCTGTCTTAAGCTAGTAGCCCCAGAAATGGCTGCCCTTCGACGCACTGACTATTCGTGAATGATTTTCCTGCACATTAACAGGTTGCATGAGTACCGACCGGTTTGCATGGCAAGTCGATCAAATGGTTACTAAACGAACCCCTGACACGGGATTGCGCACAGCGCTTGAGGGGTTCACTTGAGAATGGCTAGGCGCAGTGGGCGCCTCGAATTGGTGTTTGTTTTTTTTATTGGTTGGTTTTCCTTCGTCGGCTGCTGACTAGTGTATGGCGTAATCGTCGGTTGGGGATCGCTGGCAGCCACCGCGAAACATGCCAGAAAAGTTGATGGTGCAGTCTGCGCTGTAAGTTCTTTGCGAACGGTTCGCCCCGTGTTCGTGCTTTACGTGGTGGCCATGGCGAAGTTGGCGGTTATTGTAAGTGAGATCGCGTGTTGCGCATTACTAGCTTAATTGCAGTAGAAACCGCTTAAGTGCATCGTTTGGTACATTTTCGATTTTAGATCTGTGCGGTTGTACTGATGTCAGGTGTTGAGCGGCGTGTCGAAGCAACCGTTGTGCGGTTGTTGACAGATTTTATCCAAAACAATGTTGCCGGAATTCCGTTGATTCATAAAACGGAAGAATATGACTTCGACCCTGAGATTAGCCAGAAGCGGCGTGAGCTTTACTACGAGGTTCGTATTGTTTGATAGAATGACACACGAGAGGCTTAGCCGGAACAACTCAAAATTTTGTCTATGTGAGTTGTGAGTTTTTGTAACAAGGATGGTATTAAGTTTCTAACTGGTTCTAATACGTTGTAGGACCGGTTAATCCTGTCCACACTAGTAGCAATACTATAAATTGTTTGAGACACGGCTAATACATTGAGATGGCTAAGATAGATGGGCAACATTGCGAGTTCAACCGGTTGAGCTTTCGTAATGTTGGTATCTGCAAGCGTCATAAGATTTTGTATTTTTGTGGTATTGTAAATTAGAAAAGTGTGAATGGAGTACTTTGTTACTTTAATTTGAAACAAACACTGCAGTCTGTAATTGTTGGAGTATTTGGTAATGTTTCGTGCTGCTGCCTAGGCGTGCCGTTTCATTTCGTTTCCCACGTACTCATAAGGAATACATGCTGTTTTTTAATTCGTTTCAGTTACATGGCTACCGAGGGGAGAAGGTAATCGAAAGATTGGGTCTTGGCATCGATGGCAAGCACCATGAGCGATCGGCATACCAGCGCCAGCGTGATGATGGACATTTACAAGGTCTCAACTATCTGCAACCATAGGAAAAAACCATCGTTGGACCCCTGCTTGGAGGTCGTCACTATAGGGGTTAAGTAGTCGAATGTAGTTTGTAAGGCTCCGTGCGGTAGAACTGTTTAAAATGTAAGATCGTGTGGTGAATTAAAGGCAGTGCCAAAAACGTAAATTGATCTAAAACTAGGATAAATTTAAAATAAATTACAATGTGTTCGACGGTAATGTTACATTCGTTAGTTGAATATACACATAGAAGAGAAACACTTTGATTCGGGTTTTTTTTCATTGGATTGGTCAAGGTAAATTGCTTTTTTACTTTTGCCCATTAACATTATTCTGCGGTCTTTTCACGATGCCGACGTTTCCGGCACGTGTTTGATCCAAGCCTCGGGAACGAATAAACTGCTTGAGTCACTATAAAACTGGTAGTGTTGAAGAAAAAAACTATTCTTAGTT
The DNA here is from genome assembly GCF_943734635.1 of Anopheles cruzii. Lineage (NCBI taxonomy): Eukaryota > Metazoa > Arthropoda > Insecta > Diptera > Culicidae > Anopheles > Anopheles cruzii. Next base: position 39,637,491 of record NC_069144.1, on the reverse strand, counting down.
ATATTGATCGAATTCAACGAATTGCCATTAATCGTGCTTCAACGAAGCAATTTGGAAAGTTCCGACTGCAGCCCCGAAAAGAGAACACCGACCATCGGCAGCGAGCTTTAACAATTTTTAATTAAATCCCAGCTTACCATCTTCTGGCGTATTTCACTAGAACGTTCGGTCCCAACACGGGCCGGATGCTGAACTCGTCGTCAGTCTCGTGAAAAGACCGCAGAATGACGCTGATGAGCGAAAGTTAAAAAATTACCGAAACCGAATCCCAAATCTGCTCCGCTTTTGGCAACTGGAATGGAAGTTAATTTTCTCAAATCGTGGGTGCGGCGTAGGGCAGCGGGCTTCCTGTTGGCGTTCCGGTTCGCCCCTATCAAAGGCGCGCGACACGTCAACACGTGACTCGGGAGGAAGGTGTGAAGGATCCGATGTCGGTTGCGTTCGGAAGTTGGTTTAGCGGAAGCGAGGGACGCTGGACCGTAACCGTTGAAACGATAATTCCCAAAATTCATCATGAGACTAAACAAATGCGCCATTATCCTTCCGTGCAGCGCAGGCTGGGTTGGGATGGGACCCGCGGTGGGATAGGCAAACGGTAGACAGAGGCCAATGATCAAAGCGCTTGGTTGTAAAAACATTTCGAACAGTTTTATTTTATAGAATAATTAATTGCATTTTCTGTTTGCTTGTCCCGTTAAACCGAGACCGAGGTACAATAAGGAGAGAATATAACGGAACGGGATGCTAAAGAACAGGCAGTCGGTAAAAGTGTTCCACAAGATTTACAATCCACAGGGGATGGCAGCAGTTTGATATCTTTTGACCTCTGGTGTTATTAAATCGAAAGCCTCTCTTAGGTAATTGTTGTACGTTTCGTTTGGTGATGGTAATAGAAAATTACAACTAAATAATTTGGAAACTTATAAATTACTAACATTTTTCCAACTTCAAAATTTTTTTTAAACAAGTCCGGTCGTTATCGAGGAAAAATTCCAGAAGAAAGTCGTTGAATGGTGAAATATTTCGATGAAACTTATTTCGCGGGTAGATGTTTGGTGTACTAATATTGCATATCCAAAGGCGTTTGTTGAAGAATTTCTCAATTAAAAAAATGCTTTTTTGTATCCCAAAGCTTAACAATTTTAAATCACTATTCAAATTTAAGATATTAGTTAAATATTAGTAGCGCCGGTAGTGATAACATTCACTGAGAATGTTTACGATGTATGAAATTTAAATAAAACTGTTTACGTATATCAATACGGTGGAGTTGCTGCTCTCTTTCGACTGACTATAAAGCCATTCATTTCATGTACATGCAAGCCGGCTAATTGAAATCCAGCACAAAAGACTTTTAACTGAATCTGGAGAAACTATGCGTTCATGTGTCCGCAATTCATGTGGAAAATTTTCGTATCTGAACGGGCAAATGTGAAACATTCTGAAGCCCAGGAAGCAACAGCAGGCCCCAGCATCAGCAGGTATGTAAGTGTTCCGCAAATGGCAATCTCAAGCAACAAAGCGTTTCCGTTTCGGCGACGAATGGACCGCTTGAACGGTGTGTCACCCTCACCTTCACCCGGGGACCGACAGAGGGGTTGGGGTAGAAATTAATAACTTTTGAAGGAAAATTGAGTGTAAAATAAGGGCACATTTCAGAAGCTCTGTAACGCAGCGCACCGAAGAACGAACCGAAGCACGGCGAAACTCATAAATAACGTTATCGGGTAAAGTCGACCGAAAGGTTAGCGTAATTCCTTCCGCCGCTCGCCCCGGCCGCGAACCGCGTGCGTGCCACCCCCAAAACTCGGTGTGTTTGAGGGCCAATAAATGAAAATGAGACATTTCCCAAACCCCGCGGACCCCACCGTTGTGGCATCGCAAGTGGTTCCGTTCCGACGGTCGACTTGTTCGCGCTCGGCTGCACTCTCAATTGGCCTTGTTGGCCCCGCCGGTGTGCCCGGTGCGAAAAACAAAGACCTCCAGGAACAGCCAGATCCCGATCCCGTGACAGAGCAGAAGACGTCTCAGGGAGCCGGCCCGCCCCTCTTTGGCGGATGTGGCAACATGAAAAGAAAATGTGAAAAATTGTCTCTCGACAGCAGCACCGGGCCTTGCTGCGTGTTTTTTTTGTCATACGCTTTCCATGGGACGGGATGTGGGTGGTTAGTATTGACCATTCATTCTCCACGACCCCAGCCCCAGCTCCGGCCGGCAGCCGGTAGTGGGGACTGCCGGGGACAGCATGCAATTCAGCATCACGCTGGAGGATGCTGGAAGAGAGAACAAAAGAAATTAAATTGCTTAAGTTATTATGCGAATGACGCGAAGGATGACAACGACGACAAAGATGGTCACGAAGGCGAGGATTAATGCTGTAATCGATGCCCTCCGAGCAGCCAGGGGGCAAGAGGGCTTGCCCCTTGGCTTGAAAAGGAAAGGCTGGCTGAACGGGAAACGGTTGACATTTAGCAGCAATCTTGTGCCGGGATCGTGAATAATAACGATCATGTTGATGATGTGGCTTAATTTAGATACCAGCCAACCAGTTGGACGGTGGGGAGTTCGCCATGAAGCGACCCGACATTCAAAGAACAATTTGCACTGAACCCTGCAGTGGGTGGTACCTACCGGGGGCGAAGGATAATTACACCGTTATACCGTTTTGTAAAACTAACTCTTGGTTTCGTAGCGCTGCAGTAGTATTGGGACAGTACCACACCAACACCCGGTGTTGAGGCTGAAAAACATTTGAAAACCAAAGTTTTCCAATTAACAACTGATGATGATAATAATGAGTAATGGAAAAATCAGCAGGATATCGAAGCACCACCGGAGCGGTATTTTCCGTTTCGTAAGTCCCGACCCGACGAAGAGGCGGGCAGATAGTTGCGGGTGGTTAAAGTGAATCGTTTTCCCGACGAGAGGCAAATGTCAAAAACATGTTCATTATGTCCTCGGTGTCTCCCCCTCGGTCGTCTTGAGAAAGGGGGGGTCCCATTGTATGTGGGTTTGATATTGTGAAGAAAATGAGATAAAGCGTCTGGATGTTTAAATTGTAAGAGAAATAGATTCGATTTCATTCCGGGCGTAAAGAAAAAGAAAACAATTAGTCTGAGCATCCGCGGCACTGACTAAATTACGGAACAGTTGCTGTTTCGTTTAGGTTTAGTTTAGTAGGTTTTATCATAAAAATCGTACGATATACTAACTAGAAACCAGTTACTCTGACATTGAAATTGGGAAGAAGTGTGTAAATGTTTTTGAACAATGTTTTTGTTGCATGATTCTGTTGTATTGTTTTTCTTGCAAATTTGGTCAAGATTTATGTTGACGTTAAAAAAGAATTTATTCCATTCATAAAATTTACCATTTATTTTATGAAAACAACTGACATGTAACCCTAATGCAGATTTAACAAACAAGTATTAACGACCTATTTCATAGATATTGATTTTAAAATATTTGGCAGAAGTATATCTGCATCTGTCGAATTAGTAATAAATTAGTGTGTATCATGCGAATGGTTTCCTGATCCTGTCTGTAAACAGTTCTTCATCCGTCCGTCTGTTCAATTGGCAAGCAGCACAGTTCAAGGGCCCCGTTTTTCGACGAATCCAAATGTCGACTCATTTGTGCGAAAAGTAGCAAATGAAATCTTTTGAATAAATGTCCCCTCCTAAAATCCGGCGACACGACGACAAAATTGATATGATCCGCGGCATAAACAGTCACTTGCGGGTATTTCGATGGAGATTAAGGGGAAATAATCGAATTCGGAAGAACCTGCCCTAAGATCGCACGGAAGCAGTCACCGCTTCGGCGCGCAGTTGGACGAATCGAAAGCTTGAAATGCCGATTTTATTGCTGGCACCGGAGCTCCATCTTATCGTGATTATCTGCGGCGGGCAGAGGAAATCTTTATTTTATTAAATATTTCTACCTTTACAGAGCCAGCTTCTTGAAAACTTCTTCTCGGCGGCATTTATTCACCCGTTGCGTCAATAATCGTCACTTCGGTGGGACTCTGGGATTTTCCCGGTGCTAGGATGTTACGCGAATGATGGCGAAAGAGAGAAGAAAAGTCGAAAGGGCTTACTGTCAAACCTGCAACTCCACCGTATCTTGAGGTGAGCCAAAGCGCTTTTGGTTCATTTCACTCAATTTTGAATTTTTATTTGACTTTACCCAATATGTTTCCTTTCGATTGCCATTTCGCCTATCGGCGGCTGAATGGAGCGAGTTCTGTGCACCGGCAACGGAAAGTATGCAGCACAATCCTTCAGGGCAGATTGATCTCTCTTCGAATGTTACAGTGTGTGCTGGATGCGGCGTTACGGAGTTATCGAATGTAAATGCTGTGCTAAGCGATTGCTGATACGACTTTCGATGCGAGCATGCCGGCCATGAACATCACGATTCGGTGAATTATTTTAAAATGTTTGAACTACAGTAAAATGGTTGGGTTTCCGAATTTTCCCCAACTCGTTCGGCACTGTACCAACCATCGTTGTCCGTTGTTCGAGCAGTGCTGGGCATATGACGGTGTTGGCGGAGGATGCCACTGAAAAGAAAACTCAATTCCCTTCAGTATATTAGATTTTTCTCTTGTGTAGAAAAACATTATTAAATTTCCAATAATGTACAACCGTGTTGAGTGAATTGATTTCAATCTTGCTGTACACATACTACCGGAACGTGATGTTTAAACGCAAGTAGACAGCTTACGGCTGGCGTACGTTTCTTATCGGTATACACACTATCGATGATCGTTGAAAGTCTTCTTAGTCGTGGGCATAACCACAGGGAGCAGTAAAATAATCACAAAGAAACGCTGCGTTGGATGACTTTTGTGTTTCGTTATGGAAACATTGACATTTTATCTTTCTACGATCTCGAAAAACGAATGAAAATGTGTCTAAAATGTATGGATAGACTCGGTTTTTTAAGCAATATTACAAAACCTATTATTACTAAACCAAAATTGAACTAACTGTACTGATAATATCGGTCAGTAGTCTGCATGTCATTATCTACTGCAACAGCTAGCATCTTCAGTTACATTATTTTGAGCATGACTAGCAGACGCAATTAGAATGTAATTTAAAAATAGATTTGCATAATTAATGAATAGTTTAACATAATATTTAAATAATCTACCACCGTCAGTCACAAACGATTTCATGAGGTTGATAACCTCAGATTACAGTGGTTATAGTGGCTCTTCAGACTTACAGATGTCCGCAAATGATTTTTTTCGACTATCAAATCCTTTTTAAACATTTTCAGGAATTTATAACCAATCTTGAATGTGCGATTGAAGATAAAAAACGTTCAAATGTTTACGACTATCTTCACAAGTTACTTAATGATTTTACTTAACAAGTTTTTGTAAGCTTTTATAAATTCACAGACAATTTGATTATTTCTCTCATTGATGTAGGAGAATATTTGGTAAGTGTTTCGCTCTGTTCGGCCCGTTTCAATTTCAATTTCTCTGATATAGCCAGGATAGTTTTATACTCCTCATTATACTCCTAGAGTCCACGTATCCAGAAATGGCGCACACTTTAATTGATAATCATATTACAAAATTGAATCAGTTTAAAATTTCCAAATACACTTAAAAGTGCGATATTTCATTACTATAGAGCCTCGAATCTTGCCCAGTCTCATCTACTACTCATTTTGATTTCTGCAGAGTTGTAGTTTTTCTCAGACACATTATTTTTTCACCTTTTCATCTGCATACGTTGCTACAAACTGAAACCGTGCCCCGGTTTGAGGTCAACAGTTAGTCGGCGCTAGGGCCCATTAGGAATCATTTGTGTTCGGAAAATCCACTTGACCAGCTGGCCATAAACCGGCACCGGCAAAACACGATAAGCTCCCGACTTCACTTCTCACCTTGAGCATGAAATGGTACAGAAATGGCATAAAATAAAATGGTATCAAAACCGGCGAGAGCGCACGGTGGGCTCTGGAACGGGGGGGTGGTGGTAATGGCAGTGCCTTCGGTCAATAATGTAGCGTGTGTGTGTGTGTGTGCGCCGGAGTACCGAGATCGGTTTGAATGCCAGTTTTAATTCACGGCACTTTGCTCATTTCACGGCACAGTCCTGGGTCCTTGAAATTTCACGCTTTATATTGGCATCACTAGTCAGGCGCATTATCGCTCCCCGCTCCCCGGCGATGGAGAGTTGTTTTTCTTGTGCAGTTCATCAGAGAATCGGAACCGCCCTACATCCGCTTCCGACCATTTTCCAGCGTCAGCGGCACACATTTCGCTCCGCGTTCCCCGGTCCGGGGCTGTACGATGCACAATTCTTCTCGTAAAAAGTTTCTGCTCCCACCCGGCTGGGGGGAGTGGCGCTGGAACAAGGGCCGCGGAGTGACGAGGCGAGGGAAAATCGAGTGAAAAGGTAGAAAAGTTCAAGTGGATTTACCATTTACAGGCTCTTTATTTCGTTACTTTGTCGTGGCCCCGGCCAGGTCCTTGACTGTGCAACGAAGGCGGAGAGAGCCGCTGGTCTGAGCCGGCTGATATCCTTGACGCCATTTGATTGTCACCCCACTTTGGTCGTCGGCGAACGTGGCGGTGGCCAGGCAGAGATCAGAGGCATCCTTCGAGGCCCGCGAAGAGTTTGATGGAGTGGCAGGATTTGGTTGGCTGGAATGTTTTGGAACTTCGCATTACATACCATGCGGACAGAGAAAGACAGAATGTTTGAGAGAGAATGAGAGAGAGAGAAGGGGAGAGCAAAAGGTGGGAAAAGGAATTTAAAAGCAATAGAAAATCGCACAAGAGCCTGAAGTCACCTGAAGCAGACTGGTGCTGGAAAGCTGGGAGACAATTGAAAATTTTGTCTGTTAATTTTCCATTCATCGAACGCTTTTCCCAACACCGCTGGCCCGGTTCCGTTCCGGTTGCAATTCATTGGAATGAAAATCTGATTCTCGTTTCAAGTGCCTTGGTTCAGGGGGGCGCAAGCTCGACAGTAGCAACTGTTTGATGCTATAAAGGAACTCTATTGTTCGCTGATTTGGAAAAAAGCGGACCGATTATTTGCCCTTCGGTCCGTCGGGTCGTGCAATTCCATCGTTATGGGCGCAATTTGGACCGACACCCTTTATGATGGTGCGCATTAAGGGGGCACGGCATTGAAGTTAGCTAAGTGAAGGGCTGAAGGATTCTTATTTTACCGTCTATAGTTGGGCTGTGAATGTTGAAATTTTGAATAAATTATCGTTCATCCATTTAGCAGCTAGCAAATAGTTAGTAAACTGCCAATCAATCAGTGTGTTGTAAAATTGTTTGTGATCGAATTGAATTGAACTGTTTTTAAAGATTCACCTAGATTGACGTATTCGAGGTCAAACGGCTGGCGAGTTGGACACCAGTGTCCTTGAGCTGCATTTGCAAGGCTTACGCACGTATCCTGCCCGCCACAAGCACACAAAAAACCAACAGACCAAAGAAGACTTGTCGGCCAGATTCACATCGATCAGTTTGCCCAGAGTCCTAAGAAAACATATCCTTTTACTGCAAAGAAAAAGACGGCACCGTGTGGGCCCGGTGCGCTATGCATGTCTCATATGGGTCTCCGGTTTCTGGCCGGCAGACCGTCTGCACAATGAAAACAAAGCATTATGTTTGCAAATAAGAGCATTGTCGCCCACGCTTAAGCTCTCCGGCCACCGGCTTGGATTAGCTCGATTGAGGTGGTGGGCACTTTGTTTTGAATACTCATTTTCTGCTGATCCGACTGAGGCTTTTCTCACTCATTTGACGCACCGCACCGCAGCACGTTCCAAGGAGCTTCCAAAGGACCAATGGATGGGTCGATGGCTAAAAAGTGGAGCAAATATTGGTGGCTTGTGGCGCAAAGGCAGGAGCTCAATCTCACAACCCACCGAAGGGCTCCATGAAACGGCACTCTTTGGTCCACTTCTCCTGTCTCTCCTGCCCCCGTGCTGGCCTTCTCCTTCTTCCCTTCGTCGTTGACCGCAACGTAATGTTTATATTGTTATGTTAAAGGATTTGCTTAATCCGTCCCGAGGAACTGCTCTAGATTATGATCTATTTTTCTTATGCTTTGTGCCATACGGGCAGCCTCGATCGGACAGCGTACCTCTCCGCCTGTTGTTTGCCTCCGTGGCGGGTGCATGTGCTTGGGTTCTGAAAGATGGCAACAACAGAAAACCGTCTTCCACATGATTTTGGCACCGTTCTCGTAATAGATATGCATCGAATGTAGGGTTTTTTGTGCGGTTTGAGGGCTGCCATATGCACGCTAAGTCGCCTGTAGATTTGCAGGTCGGCGTTGGTTTGGTCGAAAGGATCACACATGACCGCTTGCATTGGCCGTGACCATTCTCCGCTCAATTTACTTCACTACGCTCTCTTCGCGCTGTTGAAGTACTTGAAACCTTTTGTAATGTGATGCCGTTCGCGGCTAATCGGTGTGAGGCATGTGAGGCACGGCAACCACTTCAAGATGTTCGTGTTTTATGCGAACCAGCAAAGAAACGTTTCGGTTCCTAGGAAAACCTTATAGAAAGCCGCCTGAATCGAACGGGCCTGTTGTGGACTTTCACAGACAACACGCGGGCGCTGCCCACCGATGTTGCGATAAACTTGACCAGTGGCCACATATGGCCACACCTCAAACAATGATCAGCTCAGTGCATTTGAGCCACAGTCTGGTGGCCGCAGATGCACCTCGCCGGTGCATCGTCGCACCCCGAACGCATTGTGCATCGCCGCACCTTTTGTAGATTAGCTCTCTCTCGCTGGGCAGCAGAGTGGACAGCTACCGGAGTTATTGATTGTTTGCCGTGGCCGCTGCCTTAACACAATTAGGAAGCTGCACTCGTGTTTACTCGGAAACCTGGGGGTGACAAATTGGCTTTAATCCCGTTGCAGAGTGCCCAAAGAGCTGGCGCGGGAAGAAAGCAGTTCGTGGCGTGGCATCCCTTTTGCTGTGGGAAAACGGCCGGGGGTCAGTACGAATCTTCTGCCAACCCTATTTGAAGACTCCCACGGCAGGCGCACGAAGTGGCCAATCGTTGTTGTTGAGCGAACCAAAAGGGGAAGGTTTATTGGATCCAATTCAACGGCTAATTTAACGGCCAGTAACGTTATGAAAAAATAATGCTTACTCTGTGTGAATTCGGCGATTATTTTTGTGCTTTATTATGCTTCTTAATTGTTGCAGATTTAGTTAAACCAGTAAATTTTGATCTTTTGGTGAATAGCATTCGATTTGCTCACAGATTGTATCAAAAATGAAATGATGAATTAAGGAGACTTTTAAACCGAATGCCCCCTCTTATTGATTGAAGGATGACATGACCATATTGAAGGATAATAATGAACTAAGCGAAGCCACCTTATAACGGCCACTAGCAACGCTTCATAACGGCATTGGCCCCCAAATTTACAGGTTTACACTTCTTCATTCAGGTTTCGACACATCTTACTCACGGTTTTTGTTAACAGTGAGAACAACTTCCAGCATCGGTCATCATTATCCTACTCCATGCCTGAGAGTGACATAAATATTCAAAAAGCATATGTTCCGGAGCTTCTTCAACAGGCGTTCCACCGCTTAGCTATTTGGGAGAGAAATTCTTATCTCTGGAAATATGTTTGAACTTCTGCAGTAAGAAACAGATTTCAATGGAAGTTCAGCTCATCTTGCTGTTTAGGATTAGTTCCACGTTTGTTGGCCATGGATCCATCAACTGCTACGCTATTCAATATGTCATCATAATTTCTGTCTGTGTATGAGAAATGATGTTCCCAGCAATTTTTTCGAGCAACATTAGCACATTCACAAATAGTGTTACAGATCCGCGCATGAACGCGGCTATGCAACAACAGGGATCAATGGCGTCACATAGTTTTTTTTCTCCGCTGGATATTGTTTGTGCAAATTACAGCACACCGCACGGCAGCAGAGAGAAGCTGCAAATGTGAACCATATCTCGCGCGGAGCTTTAATTAAATCCTCGTAATTGAATTTTGGAGTGCTCTTCCTCGGAGCTGTAATACACGCTTTATTGAAGTGAGCTACTGACTTGCGGGGCGCTCGGCGCGTTCCGCACTTTCCTTTCCGTTCGCCAGGCGCAGCCCTCCGAAGCCCAAGAATTGAAATAAAAAAGTAATTATATAGAAGAATGTGCATAGAGGATGGAAATGTTATTAGCCGGGATCTCTGCAGTGCGAGGATATGACTTTTAATATCACCCAGCACATGCTCACATGCATCTCGCTGCCGTCGGCCGTGCATGATGTCCCGGGGGCGCGCCGGCGAACGGATAATCTCGACTGTGGGATATGTTTTCTGAAGCACATTTTAAGCATTTATTATGAAACTGGTTGCTATCGCGGCGCAATCCAATGCAGCCATTTGGCAGTTATTTATTACGTTTGGCGTAGTTGCGTCGTTTTGTGCTGCTTTGTGCTGGGCTACGAATTCGGCTGCCGGTTGCTGGTTGGGTGAGAGCGCGGTGAAATGAAGAAAATCTAACTTGTTTCGTTTGTTTTGATATTTGCATTTTGTTGCCGAAACATCGACGTCGACGAGATGAGGTCCATCCAGGCCACTAGCATTGGGTTGAGGGCGAAAATGATATAATCCGCACTGTCCGATCATTTGTTGACGTCCATTTGTGCCCGAAATAATCAACGGCATAGACGCTTTTTTAAATATCCCTTTTGGCGCATCGAAGCCCTCCGGACCCACAGTGTTATAATAAAAACAGGGATTAAATGAACTCCACAATGTCCGTTGAAAATGGTTTGCGATAGGCCTTTTTTGAGCATTTAGTCGCTGGCTATAGTTGATGGTGGATTTTATTATGTTTTCGCTACCCTTTCGAAAAACAATATAAAATCATCAAATCTTGTTAAATAACAATGCACCCCCGTTCGTAGTGCAGAGAGTGCACACTGCTGCAGGATGCATATCCGTGCTTTCGGTCACCGAACCGAACCGGGTCGAGCCTCCGCACAGTGAACGGTGACGGCTCTTTCGAGATTAGCTTCCGAAATCGCAACGATAATATTGACTGTCCAAACAGCGCTCCCCCAGCGGCGGATGCGTGTGACCGAAAAGCCACAAATAACTTTACAAAAATCAATTTAATACGAAACTGATTTATTTTATTTTCACCCACAACCTAGGGCAATCCGGCAATTGCCCGGCACGGCCAGGCCGACTCCGCCTCGTAGCGCTCCAGCGCTCCAGACACATCCGCTGCAAGGCAAGCGATCTTCGCAAATTGCACTTTCCCTGAACGGACCGGGGCGATAACTAACAAAAAAAAAGAGGGGAAAAATGTCAATAGACATTCGCTACGTTGTTGATTTTTGTTTGTTTACCCAACCGACGGACCGGCACGAGACATACGCTCCGGTGCGCGGCCTGCAACACGAACGCACACACGAGCACACGCGCTCCGATTAACGCACTGCGGAAAGGACATTCCGTTCCGTGCCGTGCTCCGGGGCACGGCAAGAGTTCTCGGCCGCCTTCTTACGCACCGTGCGGCTGGGAAAATCGGACCACCAAAGGAAAGTTTATTGAATTTAATTTACTCACGACTGCTCCGCCGGCGGAACGGTGTGCAGCGGTCATCCTGTCCCCGATCGCCCCCGGCGTGCCATTCGTAATTGGGTCTCGTCGTAAGAAAAATACAGTAATAGTCCGGCGGCGAGCGCGTGCCACACACGCAGCCACAGTTCCGACTGAATTGAGATTGTCCTTTTGCCGGCGAACGGTAGAAATCTAAATGGTAAACAAATCACCGAAACCGAAAACCAGCTTCAGGTTCAGATTGAGTTATGTCGTTCTTCAGGACGCGCTCGATCCTTCCCGAAAGGGGTTCGTGCCGAACGCGTCCCGGAGTCGGGTTTCGTTCCGTTCCAACTGCAGCCGGTGCCGTGGCTGGCCGTGGAACACACATAAATGATATTAACAGCGTAGGATAAATAAAACTTTATCGATATCCTAGCCCGGGGGCATAATAACCGTTTTGCTATTGGCTGGGAAAAGTTGGGCTGACACAAGAGCTGACGATCGCGCTCTGAAGCGAGCGAGCAGCCGAAATTAGGTGGCAAAGTGCTTCTGCCGCTGCTGACGTTGCGGCCCGCTTTTTTATCGATAACATTCAATAAAGCCAAATCGATAAAAGTCAAATATGTCTCGTATTATAGTTACACACTTTTCTTTATCATATTAATGCGCTTTTCATCTTGCCAGAGATTTTATAAATATTAGAAGTTTTACAGATTAATAAAACTTATTTCCGAAAGAAAGAAACGAAGGACGATAAATATATAAAACATGTTTCCAAAAGAGGTT